>NW_026735485.1:0-124344 GCF_949786415.1 Peromyscus eremicus | reverse complement strand
TGTACATGCTGGGAACAGACGCGAGTGCTATTTGCACTGTGTATGGCATTGGGAGCACAATAGTGACTCTTCTTACCAGAAAACAACTCTTGCTCATAGGACCAAAAACTGCATGTGACTCAAATCCATTTAGGACTGGGAAACAAACGTGAGATCGCCTTACAAGAAACACACTCTGCTTTATAGAAAAGAGCACTCTTCTACTCTACTGTGTTTCCTATAGGGCCAGAACAGTGAGCTTGTTCAGAACATAATAACTCTTCTTCCTAAACACACGGGCCATATCTAGTTCAACTCTGCTTAGGAAACTGACAAGAACAGTAGCTCCTCTTCAGTCCGATACACTGTACTTGCTGGGAACAGACGCGAGTGCTATTTGCACTGTGTATGGCAAAGGGAGCGCAATAGTGACTTTCCTTACCAGAAAACAACTCTTGCTCATAGGACGAGAAACTGCATGTGATTCAACTCCATTTAGGACTGGGAAATAAATGCTAGCTCGCCTTACATGAAACACACTCTGCTTTTGAGAAAAGAGCACGCTTCTACTCTACTGTGTTTCCTATGGGGTCCAAACAGTGAGCTTGCTCAGAACAAAAGAACTGTGCTTGCTACACACACGGGCCATATGTAGTTCAACTCTGCTTAGGAAACAAACAAGAACAGTAGCTCCTCTTCAGTCGAATACACTGTACTTGAGGGGAACAGACGCGAGTGCTATTTGCACTGTGTATGGCAATTGGAGCACAATAGTGACTTCTCTTACCAGAAAACAACTCTTGCTTGTAGGACTAAAAACTGCATTTGACTCAACTTTATTTAGGACTGGAAACAAACGCTAGCTCGACTTCCAAGAAAAACATTCTGCTTTTGAGAAAAGAGCACTCTTCTACTCTACTGTGTTTCCTATGGGTTCCGAAAAGTGAGCTTGCTCAGAACAAAAAAACTGTGCTTCCTACACACACGGCCATATCTCGTTCAAGTCTGCTTAGGAACCTCACAAGAACAGTAGATCTTCTTCAGTCCAATACACTGTACTTGCTGGGAACAGACGTAAGTGCTATATGTCCTGTGTAGGGCAATGGCAGCGCAATAGTGACTCTTCTTACCAGAAAACTACTCTTGGTCGTAGGACCAGAAACTGCATGTGATTCATGGGAATCAAACTGGGAAACAAACTCTAGCTCGCTTTACAAGAAACACACTCTGCTTTGAGAAAAGAGCACTCTTCTACTCTACTGTGTTTCCTATAGGGCCAGAACAGTGAGCTTGCTCAGAAAAAAGGAACTGTACTTCCTAAACACACGGGCCATATCTAGTTCAACTCTGCTTATGAAACTGAGAAGAACAGTAGATCCTCTTCAGTCCAATACACTGTACTTGCTGGGAACAGACGGGAAGGCTATTTGCACTGTGTATGGCAATGGGAGCGCAATAGTGACTTTCCTTACCAGTAAACAACTCTTGCGCGTAGGACCAGAAACTGCATGTGATTCCACTCCATTTAGGACTGGGAAACAAATGCTAGCTCGCCTTACAAGAAATACACTCTGCTTTATAGAAAAGAGCACTCTTCTACTCTACTGTGTTTCCTATGGGGTCCAAACAGTGAGCTTGTTCAGAACAAAAGAACTGTGCTTCCTACACACGGGCCTTTATCTAGTTCCACTCTGCTTAGGAAACTGACAAGAACAGTAGCTCCTCTTCAGTCCGATACACTGTACTTGCTGGGAACAGATGCGAGAGCTATTTGCACTATGTATTCCAAGGGGAGCACAATAGTGACTTTCCTTACCAGAAATCAACTCTTGCTCTTAGGACCAGAAAATGCATGTGATTCAACTCCGTTTAGGACTGGGAAACAAACGCTAGCTCGCCTTACAAGAAACACACTCTGCATTTGAGAAAAGAGCACTCTTCTACTCTACTGTGTTTCCTATGGTGTCCGAACAGTGAGCTTGCTCAGAACAAATGAACTGTGCTTCCTACACACACGGCCATATCTAGTTCAATTCTGCTTAGGAACCTGACAAGAACAGTAGATCCTCTTCAGTCCAATACACTGTACTTGCTGGGAACAGACGCCAGTGCTATTTGTCCTGTGTATGGCAATGGCAGCGCAATAGTGACTCTTCTTACCATAAAACAACTCATGCTCTTAGGACTAGAAACTGCATGTGATTCAACTCCATTTAGGACTGGGAAACAAACGCTAGCTCGCCTTACAAGAAGCACACTCTGCTTTAGAGAAAAGAGCACTCTTCAACTCTACAGTGGTTTCCTAGAGGGCCAGAACAGTGAGCTTGCTCAAAACAAAATAACTGTTCTTCCTACACACGGGCCATAACTAATTCAACTCTGCTTAGGAAACTGACACGAACAGTAGCTCCTCTTCAGTCCGATACAGACACGAGTGCTATTTGCACTGTGTATGGCAATGGGAGAGCAATAGTGACTTTCCTTACCAGAAAACAACTCTTGCTCGTATGGACAAAAAACTGCATGTGACTCAACTCCATTTAGGACTGGGAAACAAACGCTAGCTCGCCTTACAAGAAACACACTCTGCTTTAGAGAAAAGAGCACTCTTCTACTCTACTGTATTTCCTATGGTGTCCAAACAGTGAGCTTGCTCAGAACAAGAGAACTGTGCTTCCTACACACACGGGCCATATCTAGTTCAACTCTGCTTAGGAAACTGACAAGAACAGTAGCTCCTATTCAGTCCAATACACTGTATTTGCTGGGAAAAGACGCGAGTGCTATTTGCCTTGTGTAGGGCAATGGGAGCGCAATAGTGACTTTCCTTACCAGAAAAAAACTCTTGTTCGTAGGGCCAGAAACTGCATGTGATTCAACTCCATTTAGGACTAGGAAACAAACGCTAGCTCGCCTTACAAGAAACACACTCTGCTTTTGAGAAAAGAGCACTCTTCTACTCTACTGTGTTTCCTATAGGGCCAGAACAATGAGCTTGCTCAGAACATAAGAACGGTGCTTTCTACACACACGGGCCATATCTAGTTCAATTCTGCTTAGGAACGTGACAAGAACAGTAGATCCTCTTCAGTCCAATACACTGTACTTGCTGGGAACAGACGCGAGTGCTATTTGCACTGTGTATGGCAATTTCAGCGCAATAGTGACTCTCCTTACCAGAAAACAACTCTTGCTCGTAGGAACACAAACTGCATGTGATTCAACGCCATTTAGGACTGGGAAACAAACGCTAGCTCGCCTTACAAGAAACACTCTCTGCTTTTTAGAAAAGAGCACTCTTCTACTCTACTGTGTTTCCTATGGTGTCCAAACAGTGAGCTTGGTCAGAACAAAAGAACTGTGCTTCCTACACACATGGACCATATCTAGTTCAACTCTGCTTAGGAAACTGACAAGAACAGTAGCTCCTTTTCAGTGCAATACACTGTACATGCTGGGAACAGACGCGAGTGCTATTTGCACTGTGTATGGCATTTGGAGCACAATAGTGACTCTTCTTACCAGAAAACAACTCTTGCTCATAGGACCAAAAACTGCATGTGACTCAAATCCATTTAGGACTGGGAAACAAACGTGAGATCGCCTTACAAGAAACACACTCTGCTTTATAGAAAAGAGCACTCTTCTACTCTACTGTGTTTCCTATAGGGCCAGAACAGTGAGCTTGTTCAGAACATAATAACTCTTCTTCCTAAACACACGGGCCATATCTAGTTCAACTCTGCTTAGGAAACTGACAAGAACAGTAGCTCCTCTTCAGTCCGATACACTGTACTTGCTGGGAACAGACGCGAGTGCTATTTGCACTGTGTATGGCAAAGGGAGCGCAATAGTGACTTTCCTTACCAGAAAACAACTCTTGCTCGTAGGACCAGAAACTGCATGTGATTCAACTCCATTTAGGACTGTGAAACAAACGATAGTTTGCCTTACAAAAAACACAATCTGCTTTTGAGAAAAGAGCACTCTTCTACTCTACTGTGTTTCCTATGGGGTCCGAACAGTGAGCTTGCTCAGAACAAAAGAACTGTGCTTCCTACACACACGGCCATATCTAGTTCAATTCTGCTTAGGAACCTGACAAGAACAGTAGATCCTGTTCAGTCCAATACACTGTACTTGCTGAGAACAGACGCGAGTGCTCTTTGCACCGTGTATGGCAATGGGAGCGCAATAGTGACTTTCCTTACCAGAAAACAACTCTTGCTCGTAGGACGAGAAACTGCATGTGATTCAACTCCATTTAGGACTGGGAAACAAATGCTAGCTCGCCTTACATGAAACACACTCTGCTTTTGAGAAAAGAGCATGCTTCTACTCTACTGTGTTTCCTATGGGGTCCAAACAGTGAGCTTGCTCAGAACAAAAGAACTGTGCTTCCTACACACACGGGCCATATGTAGTTCAACTCTGCTTAGGAAACAAACAAGAACAGTAGCTCCTCTTCAGTCGAATACACTGTACTTGCGGGGAACAGACGCGAGTGCTATTTGCACTGTATATGGCAATTGGAGCACAATAGTGACTTCTCTTACCAGAAAACAACTCTTGCTCGTAGGACTAAAAACTGCATGTGACTCAACTTTATTTAGGACTGGGAAACAAACGCTAGCTCGAGTTCCAAGAAAAACTTTCTGCTTTTGAGAAAAGAGCACTCTTCTACTCTACTGTGTTTCCTATGGGTTCTGAAAAGTGAGCTTGCTCAGAACAAAAAAACTGTGCTTCCTACACACACGGCCATATCTCGTTCAAGTCTGCTTAGGAACCTGACAAGAACAGTAGATCTTCTTCAGTCCAATACACTGTACTTGCTGGGAACAGACGTAAGTGCTATATGTCCTGTGTAGGGCAATGGCAGCGCAATAGTGACTCTTCTTACCAGAAAACTACTCTTGGTCGTAGGACCAGAAACTGCATGTGATTCATGGGAATCAAACTGGGAAACAAACTCTAGCTCGCTTTACAAGAAACACACTCTGCTTTTGAGAAAAGAGCACTCTTCTACTCTACTGTGTTTCCTATAGGGCCAGAACAGTGAGCTTGCTCAGAAAAAAGGAACTGTACTTCCTAAACACACGGGCCATATCTAGTTCAACTCTGCTTATGAAACTGAGAAGAACAGTAGATCCTCTTCAGTCCAATACACTGTACTTGCTGGGAACAGACGGGAAGGCTATTTGCACTGTGTATGGCAATGGGAGCGCAATAGTGACTTTCCTTACCAGTAAACAACTCTTGCTCGTAGGACCAGAAACTGCATGTGATTCCACTCCATTTAGGACTGGGAAACAAATGCTAGCTCGCCTTACAAGAAACACACTCTGCTTTATAGAAAAGAGCACTCTTCTACTCTACTGTGTTTCCTATGGGGTCCAAACAGTGAGCATGTTCAGAACAAAAGAACTGTGCTTCCTACACACGGGCCATATCTAGTTCCACTCTGCTTAGGAAACTGACAAGAACAGTAGCTCCTCTTCAGTCCGATACACTGTACTGTGCTGGGAACAGACGCGAGAGCTATTTGCACTATGTATTCCAAGGGGAGCACAATAGTGACTTTCCTTACCAGAAATCAACTCTTGCTCTTAGGACCAGAAAATGCATGTGATTCAACTCCGTTTAGGACTGGGAAACAAACGCTAGCTCGCCTTACAAGAAACACACTCTGCATTTGAGAAAAGAGCACTCTTCTACTCTACTGTGTTTCCTATGGTGTCCGAACAGTGAGCTTGCTCAGAACAAATGAACTGTGCTTCCTACACACACGGCCATATCTAGTTCAATTCTGCTTAGGAACCTGACAAGAACAGTAGATCCTCTTCAGTCCAATACAATGTACTTGCTGGGAACAGACGCCAGTGCTATTTGTCCTGTGTATGGCAATGGCAGCGCAATAGTGACTCTTCTTACCATAAAACAACTCATGCTCTTAGGACTAGAAACTGCATGTGATTCAACTCCATTTAGGACTGGGAAACAAACGCTAGCTCGCCTTACAAGAAGCACACTCTGCTTTAGAGAAAAGAGCACTCTTCAACTCTACTGTGTTTCCTATAGGGCCAGAACAGTGAGCTTGCTCAAAACAAAATAACTGTTCTTCCTACACACGGGCCATAACTAGTTCAACTCTGCTTAGGAAACTGACACGAACAGTAGCTCCTCTTCAGTCCGATACAGACACGAGTGCTATTTGCACTGTGTATGGCAATGGGAGAGCAATAGTGAATTTCCTTACCAGAAAACAACTCTTGCTCGTAGGACAAAAAACTGCATGTGACTCAACTCCATTTAGGACTGGGAAACAAACGCTAGCTCGCCTTACAAGAAACACGCTCTGCTTTAGAGAAAAGAGCACTCTTCTACTCTACTGTGTTTCCTATGGTGTCCAAACAGTGAGCTTGCTCAGAACAACAGAACTGTGCTTCCTACACACACGGGCCAAATCTAGTTCAACTCTGCTTAGGAAACTGACAAGAACAGTAGATCCTCTTCAGTCTGATACACTGTAGTTGCTGTGAACAGATGCCAGTGATATTTGTCCTGTGTATGGCAATGGCAGCGCAATAGTGAATCTTCTTACCAGAAAAGAACTCTTGCTCATAGGACCAAAAACTGCATGTGACTCAAATCCATTTAGGACTGGGAAACAAACGCTAGCTCGCCTTACAAGAAACACACTCTGCTTTAGAGAAAAGAGCACTCTTCTACTCTACTGTGTTTCCTATGGTGTCCAAACAGTGAGCTTGCTCAGAACAAAAGAACTGTGCTTCCTACACACACGGACCATATGTAGTTCAACTCTGCTTAGGAAACTGACAAGAACAGTAGCTCCTCTTCAGTCCGATACACTGTACTTGCTGGGTACAGACGCGAGTGCTATTTGCACTGTGTATGGCAATTTCAGCGCAATAGTGACTCTCCTTACCAGAAAACAACTCTTGCTCGTAGGAACACAAACTGCATGTGATTCAACGCCATTTAGGACTGGGAAACAAACGCTAGCTCGCCTTACAAGAAACACTCTCTGCTTTTTAGAAAAGAGCACTCTTCTACTCTACTGTGTTTCCTATGGTGTCCAAACAGTGAGCTTGGTCAGAACAAAAGAACTGTGCTTCCTACACACATGGACCATATCTAGTTCAACTCTGCTTAGGAAACTGACAAGAACAGTAGCTCCTTTTCAGTGCAATACACTGTACATGCTGGGAACAGACGCGAGTGCTATTTGCACTGTGTATGGCATTTGGAGCACAATAGTGACTCTTCTTACCAGAAAACAACTCTTGCTCATAGGACCAAAAACTGCATGTGACTCAAATCCATTTAGGACTGGGAAACAAACGTGAGATCGCCTTACAAGAAACACACTCTGCTTTATAGAAAAGAGCACTCTTCTACTCTACTGTGTTTCCTATAGGGCCAGAACAGTGAGCTTGTTCAGAACATAATAACTCTTCTTCCTAAACACACGGGCCATATCTAGTTCAACTCTGCTTAGGAAACTGACAAGAACAGTAGCTCCTCTTCAGTCCGATACACTGTACTTGCTGGGAACAGACGCGAGTGCTATTTGCACTGTGTATGGCAAAGGGAGCGCAATAGTGACTTTCCTTACCAGAAAACAACTCTTGCTCATAGGACGAGAAACTGCATGTGATTCAACTCCATTTAGGACTGGGAAATAAATGCTAGCTCGCCTTACATGAAACACACTCTGCTTTTGAGAAAAGAGCACGCTTCTACTCTACTGTGTTTCCTATGGGGTCCAAACAGTGAGCTTGCTCAGAACAAAAGAACTGTGCTTGCTACACACACGGGCCATATGTAGTTCAACTCTGCTTAGGAAACAAACAAGAACAGTAGCTCCTCTTCAGTCGAATACACTGTACTTGAGGGGAACAGACGCGAGTGCTATTTGCACTGTGTATGGCAATTGGAGCACAATAGTGACTTCTCTTACCAGAAAACAACTCTTGCTTGTAGGACTAAAAACTGCATTTGACTCAACTTTATTTAGGACTGGGAAACAAACGCTAGCTCGACTTCCAAGAAAAACATTCTGCTTTTGAGAAAAGAGCACTCTTCTACTCTACTGTGTTTCCTATGGGTTCCGAAAAGTGAGCTTGCTCAGAACAAAAAAACTGTGCTTCCTACACACACGGCCATATCTCGTTCAAGTCTGCTTAGGAACCTCACAAGAACAGTAGATCTTCTTCAGTCCAATACACTGTACTTGCTGGGAACAGACGTAAGTGCTATATGTCCTGTGTAGGGCAATGGCAGCGCAATAGTGACTCTTCTTACCAGAAAACTACTCTTGGTCGTAGGACCAGAAACTGCATGTGATTCATGGGAATCAAACTGGGAAACAAACTCTAGCTCGCTTTACAAGAAACACACTCTGCTTTTGAGAAAAGAGCACTCTTCTACTCTACTGTGTTTCCTATAGGGCCAGAACAGTGAGCTTGCTCAGAAAAAAGGAACTGTACTTCCTAAACACACGGGCCATATCTAGTTCAACTCTGCTTATGAAACTGAGAAGAACAGTAGATCCTCTTCAGTCCAATACACTGTACTTGCTGGGAACAGACGGGAAGGCTATTTGCACTGTGTATGGCAATGGGAGCGCAATAGTGACTTTCCTTACCAGTAAACAACTCTTGCGCGTAGGACCAGAAACTGCATGTGATTCCACTCCATTTAGGACTGGGAAACAAATGCTAGCTCGCCTTACAAGAAATACACTCTGCTTTATAGAAAAGAGCACTCTTCTACTCTACTGTGTTTCCTATGGGGTCCAAACAGTGAGCTTGTTCAGAACAAAAGAACTGTGCTTCCTACACACGGGCCATATCTAGTTCCACTCTGCTTAGGAAACTGACAAGAACAGTAGCTCCTCTTCAGTCCGATACACTGTACTTGCTGGGAACAGATGCGAGAGCTATTTGCACTATGTATTCCAAGGGGAGCACAATAGTGACTTTCCTTACCAGAAATCAACTCTTGCTCTTAGGACCAGAAAATGCATGTGATTCAACTCCGTTTAGGACTGGGAAACAAACGCTAGCTCGCCTTACAAGAAACACACTCTGCATTTGAGAAAAGAGCACTCTTCTACTCTACTGTGTTTCCTATGGTGTCCGAACAGTGAGCTTGCTCAGAACAAATGAACTGTGCTTCCTACACACACGGCCATATCTAGTTCAATTCTGCTTAGGAACCTGACAAGAACAGTAGATCCTCTTCAGTCCAATACACTGTACTTGCTGGGAACAGACGCCAGTGCTATTTGTCCTGTGTATGGCAATGGCAGCGCAATAGTGACTCTTCTTACCATAAAACAACTCATGCTCTTAGGACTAGAAACTGCATGTGATTCAACTCCATTTAGGACTGGGAAACAAACGCTAGCTCGCCTTACAAGAAGCACACTCTGCTTTAGAGAAAAGAGCACTCTTCAACTCTACAGTGTTTCCTAGAGGGCCAGAACAGTGAGCTTGCTCAAAACAAAATAACTGTTCTTCCTACACACGGGCCATAACTAATTCAACTCTGCTTAGGAAACTGACACGAACAGTAGCTCCTCTTCAGTCCGATACAGACACGAGTGCTATTTGCACTGTGTATGGCAATGGGAGAGCAATAGTGACTTTCCTTACCAGAAAACAACTCTTGCTCGTAGGACAAAAAACTGCATGTGACTCAACTCCATTTAGGACTGGGAAACAAACGCTAGCTCGCCTTACAAGAAACACACTCTGCTTTAGAGAAAAGAGCACTCTTCTACTCTACTGTATTTCCTATGGTGTCCAAACAGTGAGCTTGCTCAGAACAAGAGAACTGTGCTTCCTACACACACGGGCCATATCTAGTTCAACTCTGCTTAGGAAACTGACAAGAACAGTAGCTCCTATTCAGTCCAATACACTGTATTTGCTGGGAAAAGACGCGAGTGCTATTTGCCTTGTGTAGGGCAATGGGAGCGCAATAGTGACTTTCCTTACCAGAAAAAAACTCTTGTTCGTAGGGCCAGAAACTGCATGTGATTCAACTCCATTTAGGACTAGGAAACAAACGCTAGCTCGCCTTACAAGAAACACACTCTGCTTTTGAGAAAAGAGCACTCTTCTACTCTACTGTGTTTCCTATAGGGCCAGAACAATGAGCTTGCTCAGAACATAAGAACGGTGCTTTCTACACACACGGGCCATATCTAGTTCAATTCTGCTTAGGAACGTGACAAGAACAGTAGATCCTCTTCAGTCCAATACACTGTACTTGCTGGGAACAGACGCGAGTGCTATTTGCACTGTGTATGGCAATTTCAGCGCAATAGTGACTCTCCTTACCAGAAAACAACTCTTGCTCGTAGGAACACAAACTGCATGTGATTCAACGCCATTTAGGACTGGGAAACAAACGCTAGCTCGCCTTACAAGAAACACTCTCTGCTTTTTAGAAAAGAGCACTCTTCTACTCTACTGTGTTTCCTGTGGTGTCCAAACAGTGAGCTTGGTCAGAACAAAAGAACTGTGCTTCCTACACACATGGACCATATCTAGTTCAACTCTGCTTAGGAAACTGACAAGAACAGTAGCTCCTTTTCAGTGCAATACACTGTACATGCTGGGAACAGACGCGAGTGCTATTTGCACTGTGTATGGCATTTGGAGCACAATAGTGACTCTTCTTACCAGAAAACAACTCTTGCTCATAGGACCAAAAACTGCATGTGACTCAAATCCATTTAGGACTGGGAAACAAACGTGAGATCGCCTTACAAGAAACACACTCTGCTTTATAGAAAAGAGCACTCTTCTACTCTACTGTGTTTCCTATAGGGCCAGAACAGTGAGCTTGTTCAGAACATAATAACTCTTCTTCCTAAACACACGGGCCATATCTAGTTCAACTCTGCTTAGGAAACTGACAAGAACAGTAGCTCCTCTTCAGTCCGATACACTGTACTTGCTGGGAACAGACGCGAGTGCTATTTGCACTGTGTATGGCAAAGGGAGCGCAATAGTGACTTTCCTTACCAGAAAACAACTCTTGCTCGTAGGACCAGAAACTGCATGTGATTCAACTCCATTTAGGACTGTGAAACAAACGATAGTTTGCCTTACAAAAAACACAATCTGCTTTTGAGAAAAGAGCACTCTTCTACTCTACTGTGTTTCCTATGGGGTCCGAACAGTGAGCTTGCTCAGAACAAAAGAACTGTGCTTCCTACACACACGGCCATATCTAGTTCAATTCTGCTTAGGAACCTGACAAGAACAGTAGATCCTGTTCAGTCCAATACACTGTACTTGCTGAGAACAGACGCGAGTGCTCTTTGCACCGTGTATGGCAATGGGAGCGCAATAGTGACTTTCCTTACCAGAAAACAACTCTTGCTCGTAGGACGAGAAACTGCATGTGATTCAACTCCATTTAGGACTGGGAAACAAATGCTAGCTCGCCTTACATGAAACACACTCTGCTTTTGAGAAAAGAGCATGCTTCTACTCTACTGTGTTTCCTATGGGGTCCAAACAGTGAGCTTGCTCAGAACAAAAGAACTGTGCTTCCTACACACACGGGCCATATGTAGTTCAACTCTGCTTAGGAAACAAACAAGAACAGTAGCTCCTCTTCAGTCGAATACACTGTACTTGCGGGGAACAGACGCGAGTGCTATTTGCACTGTATATGGCAATTGGAGCACAATAGTGACTTCTCTTACCAGAAAACAACTCTTGCTCGTAGGACTAAAAACTGCATGTGACTCAACTTTATTTAGGACTGGGAAACAAACGCTAGCTCGAGTTCCAAGAAAAACTTTCTGCTTTTGAGAAAAGAGCACTCTTCTACTCTACTGTGTTTCCTATGGGTTCTGAAAAGTGAGCTTGCTCAGAACAAAAAAACTGTGCTTCCTACACACACGGCCATATCTCGTTCAAGTCTGCTTAGGAACCTGACAAGAACAGTAGATCTTCTTCAGTCCAATACACTGTACTTGCTGGGAACAGACGTAAGTGCTATATGTCCTGTGTAGGGCAATGGCAGCGCAATAGTGACTCTTCTTACCAGAAAACTACTCTTGGTCGTAGGACCAGAAACTGCATGTGATTCATGGGAATCAAACTGGGAAACAAACTCTAGCTCGCTTTACAAGAAACACACTCTGCTTTTGAGAAAAGAGCACTCTTCTACTCTACTGTGTTTCCTATAGGGCCAGAACAGTGAGCTTGCTCAGAAAAAAGGAACTGTACTTCCTAAACACACGGGCCATATCTAGTTCAACTCTGCTTATGAAACTGAGAAGAACAGTAGATCCTCTTCAGTCCAATACACTGTACTTGCTGGGAACAGACGGGAAGGCTATTTGCACTGTGTATGGCAATGGGAGCGCAATAGTGACTTTCCTTACCAGTAAACAACTCTTGCTCGTAGGACCAGAAACTGCATGTGATTCCACTCCATTTAGGACTGGGAAACAAATGCTAGCTCGCCTTACAAGAAACACACTCTGCTTTATAGAAAAGAGCACTCTTCTACTCTACTGTGTTTCCTATGGGGTCCAAACAGTGAGCATGTTCAGAACAAAAGAACTGTGCTTCCTACACACGGGCCATATCTAGTTCCACTCTGCTTAGGAAACTGACAAGAACAGTAGCTCCTCTTCAGTCCGATACACTGTACTGTGCTGGGAACAGACGCGAGAGCTATTTGCACTATGTATTCCAAGGGGAGCACAATAGTGACTTTCCTTACCAGAAATCAACTCTTGCTCTTAGGACCAGAAAATGCATGTGATTCAACTCCGTTTAGGACTGGGAAACAAACGCTAGCTCGCCTTACAAGAAACACACTCTGCATTTGAGAAAAGAGCACTCTTCTACTCTACTGTGTTTCCTATGGTGTCCGAACAGTGAGCTTGCTCAGAACAAATGAACTGTGCTTCCTACACACACGGCCATATCTAGTTCAATTCTGCTTAGGAACCTGACAAGAACAGTAGATCCTCTTCAGTCCAATACAATGTACTTGCTGGGAACAGACGCCAGTGCTATTTGTCCTGTGTATGGCAATGGCAGCGCAATAGTGACTCTTCTTACCATAAAACAACTCATGCTCTTAGGACTAGAAACTGCATGTGATTCAACTCCATTTAGGACTGGGAAACAAACGCTAGCTCGCCTTACAAGAAGCACACTCTGCTTTAGAGAAAAGAGCACTCTTCAACTCTACTGTGTTTCCTATAGGGCCAGAACAGTGAGCTTGCTCAAAACAAAATAACTGTTCTTCCTACACACGGGCCATAACTAGTTCAACTCTGCTTAGGAAACTGACACGAACAGTAGCTCCTCTTCAGTCCGATACAGACACGAGTGCTATTTGCACTGTGTATGGCAATGGGAGAGCAATAGTGAATTTCCTTACCAGAAAACAACTCTTGCTCGTAGGACAAAAAACTGCATGTGACTCAACTCCATTTAGGACTGGGAAACAAACGCTAGCTCGCCTTACAAGAAACACGCTCTGCTTTAGAGAAAAGAGCACTCTTCTACTCTACTGTGTTTCCTATGGTGTCCAAACAGTGAGCTTGCTCAGAACAACAGAACTGTGCTTCCTACACACACGGGCCAAATCTAGTTCAACTCTGCTTAGGAAACTGACAAGAACAGTAGATCCTCTTCAGTCTGATACACTGTAGTTGCTGTGAACAGATGCCAGTGATATTTGTCCTGTGTATGGCAATGGCAGCGCAATAGTGAATCTTCTTACCAGAAAAGAACTCTTGCTCATAGGACCAAAAACTGCATGTGACTCAAATCCATTTAGGACTGGGAAACAAACGCTAGCTCGCCTTACAAGAAACACACTCTGCTTTAGAGAAAAGAGCACTCTTCTACTCTACTGTGTTTCCTATGGTGTCCAAACAGTGAGCTTGCTCAGAACAAAAGAACTGTGCTTCCTACACACACGGACCATATGTAGTTCAACTCTGCTTAGGAAACTGACAAGAACAGTAGCTCCTCTTCAGTCCGATACACTGTACTTGCTGGGTACAGACGCGAGTGCTATTTGCACTGTGTATGGCAATTTCAGCGCAATAGTGACTCTCCTTACCAGAAAACAACTCTTGCTCGTAGGAACACAAACTGCATGTGATTCAACGCCATTTAGGACTGGGAAACAAACGCTAGCTCGCCTTACAAGAAACACTCTCTGCTTTTTAGAAAAGAGCACTCTTCTACTCTACTGTGTTTCCTATGGTGTCCAAACAGTGAGCTTGGTCAGAACAAAAGAACTGTGCTTCCTACACACATGGACCATATCTAGTTCAACTCTGCTTAGGAAACTGACAAGAACAGTAGCTCCTTTTCAGTGCAATACACTGTACATGCTGGGAACAGACGCGAGTGCTATTTGCACTGTGTATGGCATTTGGAGCACAATAGTGACTCTTCTTACCAGAAAACAACTCTTGCTCATAGGACCAAAAACTGCATGTGACTCAAATCCATTTAGGACTGGGAAACAAACGTGAGATCGCCTTACAAGAAACACACTCTGCTTTATAGAAAAGAGCACTCTTCTACTCTACTGTGTTTCCTATAGGGCCAGAACAGTGAGCTTGTTCAGAACATAATAACTCTTCTTCCTAAACACACGGGCCATATCTAGTTCAACTCTGCTTAGGAAACTGACAAGAACAGTAGCTCCTCTTCAGTCCGATACACTGTACTTGCTGGGAACAGACGCGAGTGCTATTTGCACTGTGTATGGCAAAGGGAGCGCAATAGTGACTTTCCTTACCAGAAAACAACTCTTGCTCGTAGGACCAGAAACTGCATGTGATTCAACTCCATTTAGGACTGTGAAACAAACGATAGTTTGCCTTACAAAAAACACAATCTGCTTTTGAGAAAAGAGCACTCTTCTACTCTACTGTGTTTCCTATGGGGTCCGAACAGTGAGCTTGCTCAGAACAAAAGAACTGTGCTTCCTACACACACGGCCATATCTAGTTCAATTCTGCTTAGGAACCTGACAAGAACAGTAGATCCTGTTCAGTCCAATACACTGTACTTGCTGCGAACAGACGCGAGTGCTCTTTGCACCGTGTATGGCAATGGGAGCGCAATAGTGACTTTCCTTACCAGAAAACAACTCTTGCTCGTAGGACGAGAAACTGCATGTGATTCAACTCCATTTAGGACTGGGAAACAAATGCTAGCTCGCCTTACATGAAACACACTCTGCTTTTGAGAAAAGAGCATGCTTCTACTCTACTGTGTTTCCTATGGGGTCCAAACAGTGAGCTTGCTCAGAACAAAAGAACTGTGCTTCCTACACACACGGGCCATATGTAGTTCAACTCTGCTTAGGAAACAAACAAGAACAGTAGCTCCTCTTCAGTCGAATACACTGTACTTGCGGGGAACAGACGCGAGTGCTATTTGCACTGTATATGGCAATTGGAGCACAATAGTGACTTCTCTTACCAGAAAACAACTCTTGCTCGTAGGACTAAAAACTGCATGTGACTCAACTTTATTTAGGACTGGGAAACAAACGCTAGCTCGAGTTCCAAGAAAAACTTTCTGCTTTTGAGAAAAGAGCACTCTTCTACTCTACTGTGTTTCCTATGGGTTCTGAAAAGTGAGCTTGCTCAGAACAAAAAAACTGTGCTTCCTACACACACGGCCATATCTCGTTCAAGTCTGCTTAGGAACCTGACAAGAACAGTAGATCTTCTTCAGTCCAATACACTGTACTTGCTGGGAACAGACGTAAGTGCTATATGTCCTGTGTAGGGCAATGGCAGCGCAATAGTGACTCTTCTTACCAGAAAACTACTCTTGGTCGTAGGACCAGAAACTGCATGTGATTCATGGGAATCAAACTGGGAAACAAACTCTAGCTCGCTTTACAAGAAACACACTCTGCTTTTGAGAAAAGAGCACTCTTCTACTCTACTGTGTTTCCTATAGGGCCAGAACAGTGAGCTTGCTCAGAAAAAAGGAACTGTACTTCCTAAACACACGGGCCATATCTAGTTCAACTCTGCTTATGAAACTGAGAAGAACAGTAGATCCTCTTCAGTCCAATACACTGTACTTGCTGGGAACAGACGGGAAGGCTATTTGCACTGTGTATGGCAATGGGAGCGCAATAGTGACTTTCCTTACCAGTAAACAACTCTTGCTCGTAGGACCAGAAACTGCATGTGATTCCACTCCATTTAGGACTGGGAAACAAATGCTAGCTCGCCTTACAAGAAATACACTCTGCTTTATAGAAAAGAGCACTCTTCTACTCTACTGTGTTTCCTATGGTGTCCGAACAGTGAGCTTGCTCAGAACAAATGAACTGTGCTTCCTACACACACGGCCATATCTAGTTCAATTCTGCTTAGGAACCTGACAAGAACAGTAGATCCTCTTCAGTCCAATACACTGTACTTGCTGGGAACAGACGCCAGTGCTATTTGTCCTGTGTATGGCAATGGCAGCGCAATAGTGACTCTTCTTACCATAAAACAACTCATGCTCTTAGGACTAGAAACTGCATGTGATTCAACTCCATTTAGGACTGGGAAACAAACGCTAGCTCGCCTTACAAGAAGCACACTCTGCTTTAGAGAAAAGAGCACTCTTCAACTCTACAGTGTTTCCTAGAGGGCCAGAACAGTGAGCTTGCTCAAAACAAAATAACTGTTTTCCTACACACGGGCCATAACTAATTCAACTCTGCTTAGGAAACTGACACGAACAGTAGCTCCTCTTCAGTCCGATACAGACACGAGTGCTATTTGCACTGTGTATGGCAATGGGAGAGCAATAGTGACTTTCCTTACCAGAAAACAACTCTTGCTCGTAGGACAAAAAACTGCATGTGACTCAACTCCATTTAGGACTGGGAAACAAACGCTAGCTCGCCTTACAAGAAACACACTCTGCTTTAGAGAAAAGAGCACTCTTCTACTCTACTGTATTTCCTATGGTGTTCAAACAGTGAGCTTGCTCAGAACAAGAGAACTGTGCTTCCTATACACACGGGCCATATCTAGTTCAACTCTGCTTAGGAAACTGACAAGAACAGTAGCTCCTATTCAGTCCAATACACTGTATTTGCTGGGAAAAGACGCGAGTGCTATTTGCCTTGTGTAGGGCAATGGGAGCACAATAGTGACTTTCCTTACCAGAAAAAAACTCTTGTTCGTAGGGCCAGAAACTGCATGTGATTCAACTCCATTTAGGACTAGGAAACAAACGCTAGCTCGCCTTACAAGAAACACACTCTGCTTTTGAGGAAAGAGCACTCTTCTACTCTACTTGTTTCCTATAGGGCCAGAACAATGAGCTTGCTGAGAACATAAGAACGGTGCTTTCTACACACACGGGCCATATCTAGTTCAATTCTGCTTAGGAACGTGAAAAGAACAGTAGATCCTCTTCAGTCCAATACACTGTACTTGCTGGGAACAGACGCCAGTGCTATTTGTCCTGTGTATGGCAATGGCAGCTCAATAGTGACTCTTCTTACCAGAAAACAACTCTTGCTTGTAGGACCAGAAACTGCATGTGATTCAACTCCATTTAGGACTGGGAAAAAAAAGCTAGCTCACCTTACAAGAAACACACTCTGCTTTAGAGAAAAGAGCACACTTCTACTCTACTGTGTTTCCTATAGGGCCAGAACAGTGAGCTTGCTCAGAGCAAAAGAACTGTGCTTCCTACACACGGGCCATATCTAGATCAACTCTGCTTAGGAACCTGACAAGAACAGTAGCTCCTCTTCAGTCCGATACACTGTACTTGCTGGGAACAGACGCGAGTGCTATTTGCACTGTGTATGTTAATGGGAGCGCAATAGTGACTTTCCTTACCAGAAAACAACTCTTGCTCGTAGGACCAGAAACTGCATGTGATTCAACTCCATTTAGGACTGGGAAACAAACGATAGCTTGCCTTACAAGAAACACACTCTGCTTTATAGAATAGAGCACTCTTCTACTCTACTGTGTTTCCTATATGGCCAGAACAGTGACCTTGCTCAGAACATAATAACTGTGTTTCCTAAACACACGGGCCATATCTAGTTCAACTCTGCTTAGGAAACAGACAAGAACAGTAGCTCCTCTTCAGTACGATACACTGTACTTGCTGGGAACAGACGCGAGTGCTATTTGCACTGTGTATGGCAAAGGGAGCACAATAGTGACTTTCCTTACCAGAAAACAACTCTAGCTCGTAGGACCAGAAACTGCATGTGATTCAACTCCATTTAGGACTGGGAAACAAATGATAGCTTGCCTTACAAAAAACACACTCTGCTTTTGAGAAAAGAGCACTCTTCTACTCTACTGTGTTTCCTTTTGGGTCCGAACAGTGAGCTTGCTCGGAACAAAAGAACTGTGCTTCCTACACACACGGCCATATCTAGTTCAATTCTGCTTAGGAACCTGACAAGAACAGTAGATCCTCCACAGTCCAATACACTGTAGTTGCTGCGAACAGATGCCAGTGCTATTTGTCCTGTGTATGGCAATGGCAGCGCAATAGTGATTCTTCTTACCAGAAAACAACTCTTGCTCATAGGACCAAAAACTCCATGTGACTCAAATCCATTTAGGACTGGGAAACAAACGCGAGCTCGCCTTACAAGAAACACACTCTGCTTTATAGAAAAGAGCACTCTTCTACTCTACTGTGTTTCCTATAGGTCCAGAACAGTGAGCTTGCTCAGAACATAATAACTGTGCTTGCTAAACACACGGGCCATATCTAGTTCAACTCTGCTTAGGAAACTGACAAGAACAGTAGCTCCTCTTCAGTCCGATACACTGTACTTGCTGGGAACATACGCCAGTGCTATTTGTACTGTGTATGGCAAAGGGAGCACAATAGTGACTTTCCTTACCAGAAAACAACTCTTGCTCGTAGGACCAGAAACTGCATGTGATTCAACTCCATTTAGTACTGGGAAACAAACGATAGCTTGCCTTACAAAAAACACACTCTGCTTTTGATAAAAGAGCACTCTTCTACTCTACTGTGTTTCCTTTTGGGTCCGAACAGTAAGCTTGCTCAGAACAAAAGAACTGTGCTTCCTACACACACGGCCATATCTAGTTCAATTCTGCTTAGGAACCTGACAAGAACAGTAGATCCTCTTCAGTCCAATACACTGTAGTTGCTGTGAACAGATGTCAGTGATATTTGTCCTGTGTATGGCAATGGCAGCGCAATAGTGAATCTTCTTACCAGAAAACAACTCTTGCTCATAGGACCAAAAACTGCTTGTGACTCAAATCCATTTAAGACTGGGAAACAAACGCTAGCTCGCCTTAGAAGAAACACACTCTGCTTTAGAGAAAAGAGCACTCTTCTACTCCACTGTGTTTCCTATGGGGTCCAAACAGTGAGCTTGATCAGAACAAAAGAACTGTGCTTCCTACACACACGGACCATATGTAGTTCAACTCTGCTTAGGAAACTGACAAGAACAGTAGCTCCTCTTCAGTCCGATACACTGTACTTGCTGGGAACAGACGCGAGTGCTATTTGCACTGTGTATGGCAATGACAGCGCAATAGTGACTCTCCTAACCAGAAAACAACTCTTGCTCGTAGGAACACAAACTGCATGTGATTCAACGCCATTTAGGACTGGGAAACAAATGCTAGCTCGCCTTACAAGAAACACTCTCTGCTTTTTAGAAAAGAGCACTCTTCTACTCTACTGTGTTTCCTATGGGTTCCAAACAGTGAGCTTGCTCAGAACAAAAGAACTGTGCTTCCTACACACATGGACCATATCTAGTTCAACTCTGCTTAGGAAACTGACAAGAACAGTAGCTCCTTTTCAGTCCAATACACTGTACATGCTGTGAAGAGACGCGAGTGCTATTTGCACTGTGTATGGCATTTGGAGCACAATAGTGACTCTTCTTACCAGAAAACAACTCTTGCTCATAGGACCAAAAACTGCATGTGACTCAAATCCATTTAGGACTGGGAAACAAATGTGAGCTCGCCTTACAAGAAACACACTCTGCTTTAGAGAAAAGAGCACTCTTCTTCTCTACTGTGTTTCCTATAGGGCCAGAACAGTGAGCTTGCTCAGAACATAATATCTGTTCTTCCTAAACACACGGGCCATATCTAGTTCAACTCTGCTTAGGAAACTGACAAGAACAGGAGTTCCTCTTCAGTCCGATACACTGTACTTGCTGGGAACAGACGCGAGTGCTATTTGCACTGTGTATGGCAAAGGGAGCGCAATAGTGACTTTCCTTACCAGAAAACAACTCTTGCTCGTAGGACCAGAAACTGCATGTGATTCAACTCCATTTAGGACTGGGAAACAAACGATAGCTTGCCTTACAAAAAACACACTCTGCTTTTGAGAAAAGAGCACTCTTCTACTCTACTGTGTTTCCTTTTGGATCCGAACAGTGAGCTTGCTCAGAACAAAAGAACTGTGCTTCCTACACACACGGCCATATCTAGTTCAATTCTGCTTAGGAACCTGACAAGAACAGTAGATCCTCTTCAGTCCAATACACTGTATTTGCTGGGAAAAGACGCGAGTGCTATTTGCCTTGTGTAGGGCAATGGGAGCGCAATAGTGACTTTCCTTACCAGAAAAAAACTCTTGTTCGTAGGACCAGAAACTGCATGTGATTCAACTCCATTTAGGACTAGGAAACAAACGCTAGCTCGCCTTACAAGAAACACACTCTGCTTTTGAGAAAAGAGCACTCTTCTACTCTACTGTGTTTCCTATAGGGCCAGAACAATGAGCTTGCTCAGAACAGAAGAACGGTGCTTCCTACACACACGGGCCATATCTAGTTCAATTCTGCTTAGGAACGTGACAAGAACAGTAGATCCTCTTCAGTCCAATACACTGTACTTGCTGGGAACAGACGCCAGTGCTATTTGTCCTGTGTATGGCAATGGCAGCGCAATAGTGACTCTTCTTAACAGAAAACAACTCTTGCTTGTAGGACCAGAAACTGCATGTGATTCAACTGCATTTAGGACTGGGAAACAAAAGCTAGCTCACCTTACAAGAAACACACTCTGCTTTAGAGAAAAGAGCACACTTCTACTCTACTGTGTTTCCTTTTGGGTCAGAACAGTGAGCTTGCTCAGAACAAAAGAACTGTGCTTCCTACACACGGGCCATATCTAGTTCAACTCTGCTTAGGAACCTGACAAGAACAGTAGCTCCTCTTCAGTCCGATACACTGTACTTGCTGGGAACAGACGCGAGTGCTATTTGCACTGTGTATGTTAATGGGAGCGCAATAGTGACTTTCCTTACCAGAAAACAACTCTTGCTCGTAGGACCAGAAACTGCATGTGATTCAACTCCATTTAGGACTGGGAAACAAACGATAGCTTGCCTTACAAGAAACACACTCTGCTTTATAGAATAGAGCACTCTTCTACTCTACTGTGTTTCCTATAGGGCCAGAAGAGTGAGCTTGCTCAGAACATAATAACTGTGCTTCCTAAACACACAGGCCATATCTAGTTCAACTCTGCTTAGGAAACTGACAAGAACAGTAGCTCCTCTTCAGTCCGATACACTGTACTTGCTGGGAACAGACGCGAGTGCTATTTGCACTGTGTATGGCAAAGGGAGCGCAATAGTGACTTTCCTTACCAGAAGAAAACTCTTGCTCATAGGACAAAAAACTGCATGTGATTCAACTCCATTTAGGACTGGGAAACAAACGATAGCTTGCCTTACAAAAAACACACACTGCTTTTGAGAAAAGAGCACTCTTCTACTCTACTGTGTTTCCTTTTGGGTCCGAACAGTGAGCTTGCTCAGAACAAAAGAACTGTGCTTCCTACACACACGGCCATATCTAGTTCAATTCTGCTTAGGAACCTGACAAGAACAGTAGATCCTCTTCAGTCCAATACACTGTAGTTGCTGCGAACAGATGCCAGTGCTATTTGTCCTGTGTATGGCAATGGCAGCACAACAGTGAATCTTCTTACCAGAAAACAACTCTTGCTCGTAGTACCAGAAACTGCATGGGATTCAACTCCATTTAAGACTGCGGAACAAAAGATAGCTCGCCTTACAAGAAACACACTCTGCTTTAGAGAATAGAGCACTCTTCTACTCTACTGTGTTTCCTATGGGGTCCAAACAGTGAGCTTGCTCAGAACAAAAGAACTGTGCTTCCTACACACACGGACCATATGTAGTTCAACTCTGCTTAGGAAACTGACAAGAACAGTAGCTCCTCTTCAGTCCGATACACTGTACTTGCTGGGAACAGACGCGAGTGCTATTTGCACTGTGTATGTCAATGACAGCGCAATAGTGACTCTCCTTACCAGAAAACAACTCTTGCTCGTAGGAACACAAACTGCATGTGATTCAACGCCATTTAGGACTGGGAAACAAATGCTAGCTTGCCTTACAAGAAACACTCTCTGCTTTTTAGAAAAGAGCACTCTTCTACTCTACTGTGTTTCCTATGGGTTCCAAACAGTGAGCTTGCTCAGAACAAAAGAACTGTGCTTCCTACACACATGGACCATATCTAGTTCAACTCTGCTTAGGAAACTGACAAGAACAGTAGCTCCTATTCAGTCCAATACACTGTACATGCTGGGAACAGACGCGAGTGCTATTTGCACTGTGTATGGCATTTAGAGCACAATAGTGACTCTTCTTACCAGAAAACAACTCTTGCTCATAGGACCAAAAACTGCATGTGACTCAAATCCATTTAGGACTGGGAAACAAACGCGAGCTCGCCTTACAAGAAACACACTCTGCTTTATAGAAAAGAGCACTCTTCTACTCTACTGTGTTTAATATAGGTCCAGAACAGTGAGCTTGCTCAGAACATAATAACTGTGCTTCCTAAACACATGGGCCATATCTAGTTCAACTCTGCTTAGGAAACTGACAAGAACAGTAGCTCCTCTTCAGTCTGATACACTGTACTTGCTGGGAACAGACGCGAGTGCTATTTGCACTGTGTATGGCAAAGGGAGCACAATAGTGACTTTCCTTACCAGAAAACAACTCTTGCTCCTAGGACCAGAAACAGCATGTGATTCAACTCCATTTAGGACTGGGAAACAAACGATAGCTTGCCTTACAAAAAACACACTCTGCTTTTGAGAAAAGAGCACTCTTCTACTCTACTGTGTTTCCTTTTGGGTCCGAACAGTGAGCTTGCTCAGAACAAAAGAACTGTGCTTCCTACACACACGGCCATATCTAGTTCAATTCTGCTTAGGAACCTGACAAGAACAGTAGATCCTCTACAGTTCCAATACACTGTACTTGCTGCAAACAGACGCGAGTGCTTTTTGCACTGTGTATGGCAATGGGAGCACAATAGTGACTTTCCTTACCAGAAAACAACTCTTGCTCGTAGGACGAGAAACTGCATGTGGTTCAACTCCATTTAGGACTGGGAAACAAATGCTACCTCGCCTTACATGAAACACACTCTGCTTTTGAGAAAAGAGCACTCTTCTACTCTACTGAGTTTCCTGTGGGGTCCAAACAGTGAGCTTGCTCAGAACAAAAGAACTGTGCTTCCTACACACACGGGCCATATGTAGTTCAACTCTGCTTAGGAAACAAACAAGAACAGTAGCTCCTCTTCAGTCGAATACACTGTACTTGCGGGGAATAGACGCGAGTGCTATTTGTACTGTGTATGGCAATTGGAGCTCAATAGTGACTTCTCTTACCAGAAAACAACTCTTGCTCGTAGGACTAAAAACTGCATGTGACTCAACTTTATTTAGGACTGGGAAACAAACGCTAGCTCGACTTCCAAGAAAAACACTCTGCTTTTGAGAAAAAAGCACTCTTCTACTCTACTGTGTTTCCTATGTGTTCCGAAAAGTGAGCTTGCTCAGAACAAAAAAACTGTGCTTCCTACACACACGGCCATATCTCGTTCAAGTCTGCTTAGGAACCTGACAAGAACAGTAGACACTCTTCAGTCAATACACTGTACTTGCTGGGAACAGACGCCAGTGCTATATGTCCTGTGTAGGGCAATGGCAGCGCAATAGTGACTCTTCTTACCAGAAAACAACTCTTGCTCGAGGGACCAGAAACCGCATGTGATTCAACTCCATTTAGGACTGGGAAACAAACTCTAGCTCACTTTACAAGAAACACACTCTGCTTTTGAGAAAAGAGCACTCTTCTACTCTACTGTGTTTCCTTTAGGGCCAGAACAGTGAGCTTGCTCAGAAAAAAGGAACTGTACTTCCTAAACACACGGGCCATATCTAGTTCAACTCTGCTTAGGAAACTGAGAAGAACAGTAGCTCCTCTTCAGTCCAATACACTGTACTTGCTGGGAACAGACGGGAAGGCTATTTGCACTGTGTATGGCAATGGGAGCGCAATAGTGACTTTCCTTACCAGTAAACAACTCTTGCTCATAGGACCAGAAACTGCATGTGATTCCACTCCTTTTAGGACTGGTAAACAAACGCTAGCTCGCCTTACAAGAAACACACTCTGCTTTAGAGAAAAGAGCACTCTTCTACTCTACTGTGTTTCCTATGGGGTCCAAACAGTGAGCTTGTTCAGAACAAAAGAACTATGCTTCCTACACACACGAGCCATATCTAGTTCAACTCTGCTTAGTAAACTGACAAGAAGAGTAGCTCCTATTCAGTCCAATACACTTTACTTGCTGGGAAAAAACGCGAGTGCTATTTGTCTGGTGTAGGGCAATGGGAGCGCAATAGTGACTTTCCTTACCAGAAAACAACTCTTGTTCGTAGGACCAGAAACTGCATGTGATTCAACTCCATTTAGGACTAGGAAACAAACGCTAGCTCGCCTTACAAAAACACACTCTGCTTTTGAGAAAAGAGCACTCTTCTAATCTACTGTGTTTCCTGTAGTGCCAGAACAGTGAGCTTGCTCAGAACAAAAGAACTGTGCTTCCTACACACGGGCCATATCTAGTTCCACTCTGCTTAGGAAACTGACAAGAACAGTAGCTCCTCTTCAGTCCGATACACTGTACTTGCTGGGAACAGACGCGAGAGCTATTTGCACTATGTATGGCAAGGGGAGCGCAATAGTGACTTTCCTTACCAGAAATCAACTCTTGCTCTTAGGACCACAAACTGCATGTGATTCAACTCCATTTAGGACTGGGAAACAAACGCTAGCTCGCCTTACAAGAAACACACTCTGCATTTGAGAAAAGAGCACTCTTCTACTCTACTGTTTTTCCTATGGTGTCCGAACAGTGAGCTTGCTCAGAACAAAAGAACTGTACTTCCTACACACACGGCCATATCTAGTTCAATTCTGCTTAGGAACCTGACAAGAACAGTAGATCCTCTTCAGTCCAATACACTGTACTTGCTGCTAACAGACGCCAGTGCTATTTGTCCTGTGTATGGCAATGGCAGCGCAATAGTGACTCTTCTTACCATAAAACAACTCATGCTCTTAGGACTAGAAACTGCATGTGATTCAACTCCATTTAGGACTGGGAAACAAACGCTAGCTTGCCTTACAAGAAGCACACTCTGCTTTAGAGAAAAGAGCACTCTTCAACTCTACTATGTTTCCTATAGGGCCAGAACAGTGAGCTTGCTCAAAACAAAATAACTGTTCTTCCTACACACGGGCCATAACTAGTTCAACTCTGCTTAGGAAACTGACATGAACAGTAGCTCCTCTTCAGTCCGATACAGACACGAGTGCTATTTGCACTGTGTATGGCAATGGGAGAGCAATAGTGACTTTCCTTACCAGAAAACAAGTCTTGCTCATAGGACCAGAAACTGCATGTGATTCAACTCCATTTAGGACTAGGAAACAAACGCTAGCTCGCCTTACAAGAAACACACTCTGCTTTTGAGAAAAGAGCACTCTTCTACTCTACTGTGTTTCCTATAGGGCCAGAACAATGAGCTTGCTCAGAACATAAGAACGGTGCTTCCTACACACACGGGCCATATCTAGTTCAATTCTGCTTAGGAACGTGACAAGAACAGTAGATCCTCTTCAGTCCAATACACTGTACTTGCTGGGAACAGACGCCAGTGCTATTTGTCCTGTGTATGGCAATGGCAGCGCAATAGTGACTCTTCTTACCAGAAAACAACTCTTGCTTGTAGGACCAGAAACTTCATGTGATTCAACTCCATTTAGGACTGGGAAAAAAAAGCTAGCTCACCTTACAAGAAACACACTCTGCTTTAGAGAAAAGAGCACACTTCTACTCTACTGTGTTTCCTATAGGGCCAGAACAGTGAGCTTGCTCAGAGCAAAAGAACTGTGCTTTCTACACACGGGCCATATCTAGTTAAACTCTGCTTAGGAACCTGACAAGAACAGTAGCTCCTCTTCAGTCCGATACACTGTACTTGCTGGGAACAGACGCGAGTGCTATTTGCACTGTGTATATTAATGGGAGCGCAATAGTGACTTTCCTTACCAGAAAACAACTCTTGCTCGTAGGACCAGAAACTGCATGTGATTCAACTCCATTTAGGACTGGGAAACAAACGATAGCTTGCCTTACAAGAAACACACTCTGCTTTATAGAATAGAGCACTCTTCTACTCTACTGTGTTTCCTATATGGCCAGAACAGTGAGCTTGCTCAGAACATAATAACTGTGTTTCCTAAACACACGGGCCATATCTAGTTCAACTCTGCTTAGGAAACAGACTAGAACAGTAGCTCCTCTTCAGTCCGATACACTGTACTTGCTGGGAACAGACGCGAGTGCTATTTGCACTGTGTATGGCAAAGGGAGCGCAATAGTGACTTTCCTTACCAGAAAACAACTCTTGCTCATAGGACCAGAAACTGCATGTGATTCAACTCCATTTAGGACTGGGAAACAAACGATAGCTTGCCTTACAAAAAACACACTGTGCTTTTGAGAAAGAGCACTCTTCTACTCTACTGTGTTTCCTTTTGGGTCCGAACAGTGAGCTTGCTCAGAACAAAAGAACTGCGCTTCCTACACACACGGCCATTTCTAGTTCAATTCTGTTTAGGAACCTGACAAGAACAGTAGATCCTCTTCAGTCCAATACACTGTAGTTGCTGCGAACAGATGCCAGTGCTATTTGTCCTGTGTATGGCAATGGCAGCGCAATAGTGAATCTTCTTACCAGAAAACAACTCTTGCTCATAGGACCAAAAAC
The DNA here is from genome assembly GCF_949786415.1 of Peromyscus eremicus. Lineage (NCBI taxonomy): Eukaryota > Metazoa > Chordata > Mammalia > Rodentia > Cricetidae > Peromyscus > Peromyscus eremicus. The sequence goes on along the minus strand of NW_026735485.1, from coordinate 97,148 downwards.
TGCATGTGACTCAAATCCATTTAGGACTGGGAAACAAACGCGAGCTCGCCTTACAAGAAACACACTCTGCTTTATAGAAAAGAGCACTCTTCTACTCTCCTGTGTTTCCTATAGCGCCAGAACAATGAGCTTGTTCAGAACATAATAACTGTGCTTCCTAAACACACGGGCCATATCTAGTTCAACTCTGCTTAGGAAACTGACAAGAACAGTAGCTCCTCTTCACTCCGATACACTGTACTTGCTGGGAACAGACGCGAGTGCTATTTGAAATGTGTATGGCAAAGGGAGCGCAATAGTGACTTTCCTTACCAGAAAACAACTCTTGCTCATAGGACAAAATACTGCATGTGATTCAACTCCATTTAGGACTGGGAAACAAACGATAGCTTGCCTTACAAAAAACACACTCTGCTTTTGAGAAAAGAGCACTCTTCTACTCTACTGTGTTTCCTTTTGGGTCCGAACAGTGAGCTTGCTCAGAACAATAGAACTGTGCTTCCTACACACACGGCCATATCTAGTTCAATTCTGCTTAGGAACCTGACAAGAACAGTAGATCCTCTTCAGTCCAATACACTGTAGTTGCTGCGAACAGATGCCAGTGCTATTTGTCCTGTGTATGGCAATGGCAGCACAATAGTGAATCTTCTAACGAGAAAACAACTCTTGCTCGTAGTACCAGAAACTGCATGGGATTCAACTCCATTTAGGACTGCGGAACAAACGATAGCTCTCCTTACAAGAAACACACTCTGCTTTAGAGAAAAGAGCACTCTTCTACTCTACTGTGTTTCTTATGGGGTCCAAACAGTGAGCTTGCTCAGAACAAAAGAACTGTGCTTCCTACACACACGGACGATATGTAGTTCAACTCTGCTTAGGAAACTGACAAGAACAGTAGCTCCTCTTCAGTCCGATACACTGTACTTGCTGGGAACAGACGCGAGTGCTATTTGCACTTCGTATGGCAATGACAGCGCAATAGTGACTCTCCTTACCAGATAACAACTCTTGCTCGTAGGAACACAAACTGCATGTGATTCAACGCCATTTAGGACTGGGAAACAAATGCTAGCTTGCCTTACAAGAAACACTCTCTGCTTTTTATAAAAGAGCACTCTTCTACTCTACTGTGTTTCCTATGGGTTCCAAACAGTGAGCTTGCTCAAAACAAAAGAACTGTGCTTCCTACACACATGGACCATATCTAGTTCAACTCTGCTTAGGAAACTGACAAGAACAGTAGCTCCTATTCAGTCCAATACACTGTACATGCTGGGAACAGACACGAGTGCTATTTGCACTGTGTATGGCATTTAGAGCACAATAGTGACACTTCTTACCAGAAAACAACTCTTGCTCATAGGACCAAAAACTGCATGTGACTCAAATCCATTTAGGACTGGGAAGCAAACGCGAGCTCGCCTTACAAGAAACACACTCTGCTTTATAGAAAAGATCATTCTTCTACTCTACTGTGTTTCCTATTGGTCCAGAACAGTGAGCTTGCTCAGAACATAATAACTGTGCTTCCTAAACAAACGGGCCATATCTAGTTCAACTCTGCATAGGAACCTGACAAGAACAGTAGCTCCTCTTCAGTCCGATACACTGTACTTGCTGGGAACAGACGCGAGTGCTATTTGCACTGTGTATATTAATGGGAGCACAATAGTGACTTTCCTTACCAGAAAACAACTCTTGCTCGTAGGACCAGAAACTGCATGTGATTCAACTCCATTTAGGACTGGGAAACAAACGATAGCTTGCCTTACAAGAAACACACTCTGCTTTATAGAATAGAGCACTCTTCTACTCTACTGTGTTTCCTATATGGCCAGAACAGTGAGCTTGCTCAGAACATAATAACTGTGTTTCCTAAACACACGGGCCATATCTAGTTCAACTCTGCTTAGGAAACAGACTAGAACAGTAGCTCCTCTTCAGTCCGATACACTGTACTTGCTGGGAACAGACGCGAGTGCTATTTGTCCTGTGTATGGCAATGGCAGCGCAATAGTGACTCTTCTTACCATAAAACAACTCATGCTCTTAGGACTAGAAACTGCATGTGATTCAACTCCATTTAGGACTGGGAAACAAACGATAGCTCGCCTTACAAGAAGCACACTCTGCTTTAGAGAAAAGAGCACTCTTCAACTCTACTGTGTTTCCTATAGGGCCAGAGCAGTGAGCTTGCTCAAAACAAAATAACTGTTCTTCCTACACACGTGCCATAACTAGTTCAACTCTGCTTAGGAAACTGACACGAACAGTAGCTCCTCTTCAGTCCGATACAGACACGAGTGCTATTTGCACTGTGTATGGCAATGGGAGAGCAATAGTGAATTTCCTTACCAGAAAACAACTCTTGCTCGTAGGACAAAAAACTGCATGTGACTCAACTCCATTTAGGACTGGGAAACAAACGCTAGCTCGCCTTACAAGAAACACACTCTGCTTTAGAGAAAAGAGCACTCTTCTACACTACTGTGTTTCCTATGGTGTCCAAACAGTGAGCTTGCTCAGAACAAGAGAACTGTGCTTCCTACACACACGGGCCAAATCTAGTTCAACTCTGCTTAGGAAACTGACAAGAACAGTAGATCCTCTTCAGTCTGATACACTGTAGTTGCTGTGAACAGATGCCAGTGATATTTGTCCTGTGTATGGCAATGGCAGCGCAATAGTGAATCTTCTTACCAGAAAAAAACTCTTGCTCATAGGACCAAAAACTGCATGTGACTCAAATCCATTTAGGACTGGGAAACAAACGCTAGCTCGCCTTACAAGAAACACACTCTGCTTTAGAGAAAAGAGCACTCTTCTACTCTACTGTGTTTCCTATGGTGTCCAAACAGTGAGCTTGCTCAGAACAAAAGAACTGTGCTTCCTACACACACGGACCATATGTAGTTCAACTCTGCTTAGGAAACTGACAAGAACAGTAGCTCCTCTTCAGTCCGATACACTGTACTTGCTGGGTACAGACGCGAGTGCTATTTGCACTGTGTATGGCAATTTCAGCGCAATAGTGACTCTCCTTACCAGAAAACAACTCTTGCTCATAGGAACACAAACTGCATGTGATTCAACGCCATTTAGGACTGGGAAACAAACGCTAGCTCGCCTTACAAGAAACACTCTCTGCTTTTTAGAAAAGAGCACTCTTCTACTCTACTGTGTTTCCTATGGTGTCCAAACAGTGAGCTTGCTCAGAACAAAAGAACTGTGCTTCCTACACACATGGACCATATCTAGTTCAACTCTGCTTAGGAAACTGACAAGAACAGTAGCTCCTTTTCAGTGCAATACACTGTACATGCTGGGAACAGACGCGAGTGCTATTTGCACTGTGTATGGCATTTGGAGCACAATAGTGACTCTTCTTACCAGAAAACAACTCTTGCTCATAGGACCAAAAACTGCATGTGACTCAAATCCATTTAGGACTGGGAAACAAACGTGAGATCGCCTTACAAGAAACACACTCTGCTTTATAGAAAAGAGCACTCTTCTACTCTACTGTGTTTCCTATAGGGCCAGAACAGTGAGCTTGTTCAGAACATAATAACTCTTCTTCCTAAACACACGGGCCATATCTAGTTCAACTCTGCTTAGGAAACTGACAAGAACAGTAGCTCCTCTTCAGTCCGATACACTGTACTTGCTGGGAACAGACGCGAGTGCTATTTGCACTGTGTATGGCAAAGGGAGCGCAATAGTGACTTTCCTTACCAGAAAACAACTCTTGCTCGTAGGACGAGAAACTGCATGTGATTCAACTCCATTTAGGACTGGGAAACAAATGCTAGCTCGCCTTACATGAAACACACTCTGCTTTTGAGAAAAGAGCATGCTTCTACTCTACTGTGTTTCCTATGGGGTCCAAACAGTGAGCTTGCTCAGAACAAAAGAACTGTGCTTCCTACACACACGGGCCATATGTAGTTCAACTCTGCTTAGGAAACAAACAAGAACAGTAGCTCCTCTTCAGTCGAATACACTGTACTTGCGGGGAACAGACGCGAGTGCTATTTGCACTGTATATGGCAATTGGAGCACAATAGTGACTTCTCTTACCAGAAAACAACTCTTGCTCGTAGGACTAAAAACTGCATGTGACTCAACTTTATTTAGGACTGGGAAACAAACGCTAGCTCGAGTTCCAAGAAAAGCTTTCTGCTTTTGAGAAAAGAGCACTCTTCTACTCTACTGTGTTTCCTATGGGTTCTGAAAAGTGAGCTTGCTCAGAACAAAAAAACTGTGCTTCCTACACACACGGCCATATCTCGTTCAAGTCTGCTTAGGAACCTGACAAGAACAGTAGATCTTCTTCAGTCCAATACACTGTACTTGCTGGGAACAGACGTAAGTGCTATATGTCCTGTGTAGGGCAATGGCAGCGCAATAGTGACTCTTCTTACCAGAAAACTACTCTTGGTCGTAGGACCAGAAACTGCATGTGATTCATGGGAATCAAACTGGGAAACAAACTCTAGCTCGCTTTACAAGAAACACACTCTGCTTTTGAGAAAAGAGCACTCTTCTACTCTACTGTGTTTCCTATAGGGCCAGAACAGTGAGCTTGCTCAGAAAAAAGGAACTGTACTTCCTAAACACACGGGCCATATCTAGTTCAACTCTGCTTATGAAACTGAGAAGAACAGTAGATCCTCTTCAGTCCAATACACTGTACTTGCTGGGAACAGACGGGAAGGCTATTTGCACTGTGTATGGCAATGGGAGCGCAATAGTGACTTTCCTTACCAGTAAACAACTCTTGCTCGTAGGACCAGAAACTGCATGTGATTCCACTCCATTTAGGACTGGGAAACAAATGCTAGCTCGCCTTACAAGAAATACACTGTGCTTTATAGAAAAGAGCACTCTTCTACTCTACTGTGTTTCCTATGGGGTCCAAACAGTGAGCTTGTTCAGAACAAAAGAACTGTGCTTCCTACACATGGGCCATATCTAGTTCCACTCTGCTTAGGAAACTGACAAGAACAGTAGCTCCTCTTCAGTCCGATACACTGTACTTGCTGGGAACAGACGCGAGAGCTATTTGCACTATGTATTCCAAGGGGAGCACAATAGTGACTTTCCTTACCAGAAATCAACTCTTGCTCTTAGGACCAGAAAATGCATGTGATTCAACTCCGTTTAGGACTGGGAAACAAACGCTAGCTCGCCTTACAAGAAACACACTCTGCATTTGAGAAAAGAGCACTCTTCTACTCTACTGTGTTTCCTATGGTGTCCGAACAGTGAGCTTGCTCAGAACAAATGAACTGTGCTTCCTACACACACGGCCATATCTAGTTCAATTCTGCTTAGGAACCTGACAAGAACAGTAGATCCTCTTCAGTCCAATACACTGTACTTGCTGGGAACAGACGCCAGTGCTATTTGTCCTGTGTATGGCAATGGCAGCGCAATAGTGACTCTTCTTACCATAAAACAACTCATGCTCTTAGGACTAGAAACTGCATGTGATTCAACTCCATTTAGGACTGGGAAACAAACGCTAGCTCGCCTTACAAGAAGCACACTCTGCTTTAGAGAAAAGAGCACTCTTCAACTCTACAGTGTTTCCTAGAGGGCCAGAACAGTGAGCTTGCTCAAAACAAAATAACTGTTCTTCCTACACACGGGCCATAACTAATTCAACTCTGCTTAGGAAACTGACACGAACAGTAGCTCCTCTTCAGTCCGATACAGACACGAGTGCTATTTGCACTGTGTATGGCAATGGGAGAGCAATAGTGACTTTCCTTACCAGAAAACAACTCTTGCTCGTAGGACAAAAAACTGCATGTGACTCAACTCCATTTAGGACTGGGAAACAAACGCTAGCTCGCCTTACAAGAAACACACTCTGCTTTAGAGAAAAGAGCACTCTTCTACTCTACTGTATTTCCTATGGTGTCCAAACAGTGAGCTTGCTCAGAACAAGAGAACTGTGCTTCCTACACACACGGGCCATATCTAGTTCAACTCTGCTTAGGAAACTGACAAGAACAGTAGCTCCTATTCAGTCCAATACACTGTATTTGCTGGGAAAAGACGCGAGTGCTATTTGCCTTGTGTAGGGCAATGGGAGCGCAATAGTGACTTTCCTTACCAGAAAAAAACTCTTGTTCGTAGGGCCAGAAACTGCATGTGATTCAACTCCATTTAGGACTAGGAAACAAACGCTAGCTCGCCTTACAAGAAACACACTCTGCTTTTGAGGAAAGAGCACTCTTCTACTCTACTGTGTTTCCTATAGGGCCAGAACAATGAGCTTGCTCAGAACATAAGAACGGTGCTTTCTACACACACGGGCCATATCTAGTTCAATTCTGCTTAGGAACGTGACAAGAACAGTAGATCCTCTTCAGTCCAATACACTGTACTTGCTGGGAACAGACGCCAGTGCTATTTGTCCTGTGTATGGCAATGGCAGCGCAATAGTGATTCTTCTTACCAGAAAACAACTCTTGCTCATAGGACCAAAAACTCCATGTGACTCAAATCCATTTAGGACTGGGAAACAAACGCGAGCTCGCCTTACAAGAAACACACTCTGCTTTATAGAAAAGAGCACTCTTCTACTCTACTGTGTTTCCTATAGGTCCAGAACAGTGAGCTTGCTCAGAACATAATAACTGTGCTTGCTAAACACACGGGCCATATCTAGTTCAACTCTGCTTAGGAAACTGACAAGAACAGTAGCTCCTCTTCAGTCCGATACACTGTACTTGCTGGGAACATACGCCAGTGCTATTTGTACTGTGTATGGCAAAGGGAGCACAATAGTGACTTTCCTTACCAGAAAACAACTCTTGCTCGTAGGACCAGAAACTGCATGTGATTCAACTCCATTTAGTACTGGGAAACAAACGATAGCTTGCCTTACAAAAAACACACTCTGCTTTTGATAAAAGAGCACTCTTCTACTCTACTGTGTTTCCTTTTGGGTCCGAACAGTAAGCTTGCTCAGAACAAAAGAACTGTGCTTCCTACACACACGGCCATATCTAGTTCAATTCTGCTTAGGAACCTGACAAGAACAGTAGATCCTCTTCAGTCCAATACACTGTAGTTGCTGTGAACAGATGTCAGTGATATTTGTCCTGTGTATGGCAATGGCAGCGCAATAGTGAATCTTCTTACCAGAAAACAACTCTTGCTCATAGGACCAAAAACTGCTTGTGACTCAAATCCATTTAAGACTGGGAAACAAACGCTAGCTCGCCTTAGAAGAAACACACTCTGCTTTAGAGAAAAGAGCACTCTTCTACTCCACTGTGTTTCCTATGGGGTCCAAACAGTGAGCTTGATCAGAACAAAAGAACTGTGCTTCCTACACACACGGACCATATGTAGTTCAACTCTGCTTAGGAAACTGACAAGAACAGTAGCTCCTCTTCAGTCCGATACACTGTACTTGCTGGGAACAGACGCGAGTGCTTTTTGCACTGTGTATGGCAATGACAGCGCAATAGTGACTCTCCTAACCAGAAAACAACTCTTGCTCGTAGGAACACAAACTGCATGTGATTCAACGCCATTTAGGACTGGGAAACAAATGCTAGCTCGCCTTACAAGAAACACTCTCTGCTTTTTAGAAAAGAGCACTCTTCTACTCTACTGTGTTTCCTATGGGTTCCAAACAGTGAGCTTGCTCAGAACAAAAGAACTGTGCTTCCTACACACATGGACCATATCTAGTTCAACTCTGCTTAGGAAACTGACAAGAACAGTAGCTCCTTTTCAGTCCAATACACTGTACATGCTGTGAAGAGACGCGAGTGCTATTTGCACTGTGTATGGCATTTGGAGCACAATAGTGACTCTTCTTACCAGAAAACAACTCTTGCTCATAGGACCAAAAACTGCATGTGACTCAAATCCATTTAGGACTGGGAAACAAATGTGAGCTCGCCTTACAAGAAACACACTCTGCTTTAGAGAAAAGAGCACTCTTCTTCTCTACTGTGTTTCCTATAGGGCCAGAACAGTGAGCTTGCTCAGAACATAATATCTGTTCTTCCTAAACACACGGGCCATATCTAGTTCAACTCTGCTTAGGAAACTGACAAGAACAGGAGCTCCTCTTCAGTCCGATACACTGTACTTGCTGGGAACAGACGCGAGTGCTATTTGCACTGTGTATGGCAAAGGGAGCGCAATAGTGACTTTCCTTACCAGAAAACAACTCTTGCTCGTAGGACCAGAAACTGCATGTGATTCAACTCCATTTAGGACTGGGAAACAAACGATAGCTTGCCTTACAAAAAACACACTCTGCTTTTGAGAAAAGAGCACTCTTCTACTCTACTGTGTTTCCTTTTGGGTCCGAACAGTGAGCTTGCTCAGAACAAAAGAACTGTGCTTCCTACACACACGGCCATATCTAGTTCAATTCTGCTTAGGAACCTGACAAGAACAGTAGATCCTCTTCAGTCCAATACACTGTATTTGCTGGGAAAAGACGCGAGTGCTATTTGCCTTGTGTAGGGCAATGGGAGCGCAATAGTGACTTTCCTTACCAGAAAAAAACTCTTGTTCGTAGGACCAGAAACTGCATGTGATTCAACTCCATTTAGGACTAGGAAACAAACGCTAGCTCGCCTTACAAGAAACACACTCTGCTTTTGAGAAAAGAGCACTCTTCTACTCTACTGTGTTTCCTATAGGGCCAGAACAATGAGCTTGCTCAGAACAGAAGAACGGTGCTTCCTACACACACGGGCCATATCTAGTTCAATTCTGCTTAGGAACGTGACAAGAACAGTAGATCCTCTTCAGTCCAATACACTGTACTTGCTGGGAACAGACGCCAGTGCTATTTGTCCTGTGTATGGCAATGGCAGCGCAATAGTGACTCTTCTTACCAGAAAACAACTCTTGCTTGTAGGACCAGAAACTTCATGTGATTCAACTCCATTTAGGACTGGGAAAAAAAAGCTAGCTCACCTTACAAGAAACACACTCTGCTTTAGAGAAAAGAGCACACTTCTACTCTACTGTGTTTCCTATAGGGCCAGAACAGTGAGCTTGCTCAGAGCAAAAGAACTGTGCTTCCTACACACGGGCCATATCTAGTTCAACTCTGCTTAGGAACCTGACAAGAACAGTAGCTCCTCTTCAGTCCGATACACTGTACTTGCTGGGAACAGACGCGAGTGCTATTTGCACTGTGTATATTAATGGGAGTGCAATAGTGACTTTCCTTACCAGAAAACAACTCTTGCTCGTAGGACCAGAAACTGCATGTGATTCAACTCCATTTAGGACTGGGAAACAAACGATAGCTTGCCTTACAAGAAACACACTCTGCTTTATAGAATAGAGCACTCTTCTACTCTACTGTGTTTCCTATATGGCCAGAACAGTGAGCTTGCTCAGAACATAATAACTGTGTTTCCTAAACACACGGGCCATATCTAGTTCAACTCTGCTTAGGAAACAGACTAGAACAGTAGCTCCTCTTCACTCCGATACACTGTACTTGCTGGGAACAGACGCGAGTGCTATTTGAACTGTGTATGGCAAAGGGAGCGCAATAGTGACTTTCCTTACCAGAAAACAACTCTTGCTCATAGGACAAAAAACTGCATGTGATTCAACTCCATTTAGGACTGGGAAACAAACGATAGCTTGCCTTACAAAAAACACACTCTGCTTTTGAGAAAAGAGCACTCTTCTACTCTACTGTGTTTCCTTTTGGGTCCGAACAGTGAGCTTGCTCAGAACAATAGAACTGTGCTTCCTACACACACGGCCATATCTAGTTCAATTCTGCTTAGGAACCTGACAAGAACAGTAGATCCTCTTCAGTCCAATACACTGTAGTTGCTGCGAACAGATGCCAGTGCTATTTGTCCTGTGTATGGCAATGGCAGCACAATAGTGAATCTTCTAACGAGAAAACAACTCTTGCTCGTAGTACCAGAAACTGCATGGGATTCAACTCCATTTAGGACTGCGGAACAAACGATAGCTCTCCTTACAAGAAACACACTCTGCTTTAGAGAAAAGAGCACTCTTCTACTCTACTGTGTTTCTTATGGGGTCCAAACAGTGAGCTTGCTCAGAACAAAAGAACTGTGCTTCCTACACACACGGACGATATGTAGTTCAACTCTGCTTAGGAAACTGACAAGAACAGTAGCTCCTCTTCAGTCCGATACACTGTACTTGCTGGGAACAGACGCGAGTGCTATTTGCACTTCGTATGGCAATGACAGCGCAATAGTGACTCTCCTTACCAGATAACAACTCTTGCTCGTAGGAACACAAACTGCATGTGATTCAACGCCATTTAGGACTGGGAAACAAATGCTAGCTTGCCTTACAAGAAACACTCTCTGCTTTTTATAAAAGAGCACTCTTCTACTCTACTGTGTTTCCTATGGGTTCCAAACAGTGAGCTTGCTCAGAACAAAAGAACTGTGCTTCCTACACACATGGACCATATCTAGTTCAACTCTGCTTAGGAAACTGACAAGAACAGTAGCTCCTATTCAGTCCAATACACTGTACATGCTGGGAACAGACGCGAGTGCTATTTGCACTGTGTATGGCATTTAGAGCACAATAGTGACTCTTCTTACCAGAAAACAACTCTTGCTCATAGGACCAAAAACTGCAAGTGACTCAAATCCATTTAGGACTGGGAAACAAACGCGAGCTCGCCTTACAAGAAACACACTCTGCTTTATAGAAAAGAGCACTCTTCTACTCTACTGTGTTTAATATAGGTCCAGAACAGTGAGCTTGCTCAGAACATAATAACTGTGCTTCCTAAACACATGGGCCATATCTAGTTCAACTCTGCTTAGGAAACTGACAAGAACAGTAGCTCCTCTTCAGTCTGATACACTGTACTTGCTGGGAACAGACGCGAGTGCTATTTGCACTGTGTATGGCAAAGGGAGCACAATAGTGACTTTCCTTACCAGAAAACAACTCTTGCTCGTAGGACCAGAAACAGCATGTGATTCAACTCCATTTAGGACTGGGAAACAAACGATAGCTTGCCTTACAAAAAACACACTCTGCTTTTGAGAAAAGAGCACTCTTCTACTCTACTGTGTTTCCTTTTGGGTCCGAACAGTGAGCTTGCTCAGAACAAAAGAACTGTGCTTCCTACACACACGGCCATATCTAGTTCAATTCTGCTTAGGAACCTGACAAGAACAGTAGATCCTCTACAGTTCCAATACACTGTACTTGCTGCAAACAGACGCGAGTGCTTTTTGCACTGTGTATGGCAATGGGAGCACAATAGTGACTTTCCTTACCAGAAAACAACTCTTGCTCGTAGGACGAGAAACTGCATGTGGTTCAACTCCATTTAGGACTGGGAAACAAATGCTACCTCGCCTTACATGAAACACACTCTGCTTTTGAGAAAAGAGCACTCTTCTACTCTACTGTGTTTCCTGTGGGGTCCAAACAGTGAGCTTGCTCAGAACAAAAGAACTGTGCTTCCTACACACACGGGCCATATGTAGTTCAACTCTGCTTAGGAAACAAACAAGAACAGTAGCTCCTCTTCAGTCGAATACACTGTACTTGCGGGGAATAGACGCGAGTGCTATTTGTAATGTGTATGGCAATTGGAGCTCAATAGTGACTTCTCTTACCAGAAAACAACTCTTGCTCGTAGGACTAAAAACTGCATATGACTCAACTTTATTTAGGACTGGGAAACAAACGCTAGCTCGACTTCCAAGAAAAACACTCTGCTTTTGAGAAAAAAGCACTCTTCTACTCTACTGTGTTTCCTATGTGTTCCGAAAAGTGAGCTTGCTCAGAACAAAAAAACTGTGCTTCCTACACACACGGCCATATCTCGTTCAAGTCTGCTTAGGAACCTGACAAGAACAGTAGACACTCTTCAGTCCAATACACTGTACTTGCTGGGAACAGACGCCAGTGCTATATGTCCTGTGTAGGGCAATGGCAGCGCAATAGTGACTCTTCTTACCAGAAAACAACTCTTGCTCGTAGGACCAGAAACCGCATGTGATTCAACTCCATTTAGGACTGGGAAACAAACTCTAGCTCACTTTACAAGAAACACACTCTGCTTTTGAGAAAAGAGCACTCTTCTACTCTACTGTGTTTCCTTTAGGGCCAGAACAGTGAGCTTGCTCAGAAAAAAGGAACTGTACTTCCTAAACACACGGGCCATATCTAGTTCAACTCTGCTTAGGAAACTGAGAAGAACAGTAGCTCCTCTTCAGTCCAATACACTGTACTTGCTGGGAACAGACGGGAAGGCTATTTGCACTGTGTATGACAATTGGAGCACAATAGTGACTTCTCTTACCAGAAAACAACTCTTGCTCATAGGACTAAAAACTGCATGTGACTCAACTTTATTTAGGACTGGGAAATAAACGCTAGCTCGACTTCCAAGAAAAACACTCTGCTTTTGAGAAAAGAGCACTCTTCTACTCTACTGTGTTTCCTATATCTTCCGAAAAGTGAGCTTGCTCAGAACAAAAAAACTGTGCTTCCTACACACACGGCCATATCTCGTTCAAGTATGCTTAGGAACCTGACAAGAACAGTAGATCTTCTTCAGTCCAATACACTATACTTGCTGGGAACAGACGTAAGAGCTATATGTCCTGTGTAGGGCAATGGCAGCGCAATAGTGACTCTTCTTACCAGAAAACAACTCTTGCTCGTAGGACCAGAAACTGCATGTGATTCAACTCCATTTAGGACTGGGAAACAAACTCTAGCTCGCTTTACAAGAAACACACTCTGCTTTTGAGAAAAGAGCACTCTTCTACTCTACTGTGTTTCCTATAGGGCCAGAACAGTGAGCTTGCTCAGAAAAAAGGAACTGTACATCCTAAGCCCACGGGCCATATCTAGTTCAACTCTGCTTAGGAAACTGAGAAGAACAGTAGCTCCTCTTCAGTCCAATACACTGTACTTGCTGGGAACAGACGGGAAGGCTATTTGCACTGTGTATGGCAATGGGAGCGCAACAGTGACTTTCCTTACCAGTAAACAACTCTTGCTCATAGGACCAGAAACTGCATGTGATTCCACTCCATTTAGGACTGGGAAACAAACGCTAGCTCGCCTTACTAGAAACACACTCTGCTTTATAGAAAAGAGTACTCTTCTACTCTACTGTGTTTCCTATGGGGTCCAAACAGTGAGCTTGTTCAGAACAAAAGAACTATGCTTCCTACACACACGGACCATATCTAGTTCAACTCTGCTTAGTAAACTGACAAGAAGAGTAGCTCCTATTCAGTCCAATACACTGTACTTGCTGGGAAAAGACGCGAGTGCTATTTGTCTGGTGTAGGGCAATGGGAGCGCAATAGTGACTTTCCTTACCAGAAAACAACTCTTGTTCGTAGGACCAGAAACTGCATGTGATTCAACTCCATTTAGGACTAGGAAACAAACGCTAGCTCGCCTTTCAAAAACACACTCTGCTTTTGAGAATAGAGCACTCTTCTACTCCACTGTGTTTCCTGTAGGGCCAGAACAGTGAGCTTGCTCAGAACAAAAGAACTGTGCTTCCTACACACGGGCCATATCTAGTTCCACTCTGCTTAGGAAACTGACAAGAACAGTAGCTCCTCTTCAGTCCGATACACTGTACTTGCTGGGAACAGACGCGAGTGCTATTTGCACTGTGTATGGCAAAGCGAGCGCAATAGTGACTTTCCTTACCAGAAAACAACTCTTGCTCGTAGGACCAGAAACTGCATGTGATTCAACTCCATTTAGGACTGGGAAACAAACGATAGCTTGCCTTACAAAAAACACACTCTGCTTTTGAGAAAAGAGCACTCTTCTACTCTACTGTGTTTCCTTTTGGGTCCGAACAGTGAGCTTGCTCAGAACAAAAGAACTGTGCTTCCTACACACACGGGCCATATCTAGTTCAATTCTGCTTAGGAACGTGACAAGAACAGTAGATCCTCTTCAGTCCAATACACTGTACTTGCTGGGAACAGACGCCAGTGCTATTTGTCCTGTGTATGGCAATGGCAGCGCAATAGTGACTCTTCTTACCAGAAAACAACTCTTGCTTGTAGGACCAGAAACTTCATGTGATTCAACTCCATTTAGGACTGGGAAAAAAAAGCTAGCTCACCTTACAAGAAACACACTCTGCTTTAGAGAAAAGAGCACACTTCTACTCTACTGTGTTTCCTATAGGGCCAGAACAGTGAGCTTGCTCAGAGCAAAAGAACTGTGCTTCCTACACACGGGCCATATCTAGTTCAACTCTGCTTAGGAACCTGACAAGAACAGTAGCTCCTCTTCAGTCCGATACACTGTACTTGCTGGGAACAGACGCGAGTGCTATTTGCACTGTGTATGACAATTGGAGCACAATAGTGACTTCTCTTACCAGAAAACAACTCTTGCTCATAGGACTAAAAACTGCATGTGACTCAACTTTATTTAGGACTGGGAAACAAACGCTAGCTCGACTTCCAAGAAAAACACTCTGCTTTTGAGAAAAGAGCACTCTTCTACTCTACTGTGTTTCCTATATCTTCCGAAAAGTGAGCTTGCTCAGAACAAAAAAACTGTGCTTCCTACACACACGGCCATATCTCGTTCAAGTCTGCTTAGGAACCTGACAAGAACAGTAGATCTTCTTCAGTCCAATACACTATACTTGCTGGGAACAGACGTAAGAGCTATATGTCCTGTGTAGGGCAATGGCAGCGCAATAGTGACTCTTCTTACCAGAAAACAACTCTTGCTCGTAGGACCAGAAACTGCATGTGATTCAACTCCATTTAGGACTGGGAAACAAACTCTAGCTCGCTTTACAAGAAACACACTCTGCTTTTGAGAAAAGAGCACTCTTCTACTCTACTGTGTTTCCTATAGGGCCAGAACAGTGAGCTTGCTCAGAAAAAGGAACTGTACATCCTAAGCCCACAGGCCATATCTAGTTCAACTCTGCTTAGGAAACTGAGAAGAACAGTAGCTCCTCTTCAGTCCAATACACTGTACTTGCTGGGAACAGACGGGAAGGCTATTTGCACTGTGTATGGCAATGGGAGCGCAACAGTGACTTTCCTTACCAGTAAACAACTCTTGCTCATAGGACCAGAAACTGCATGTGATTCCACTCCATTTAGGACTGGGAAACAAACGCTAGCTCGCCTTACAAGAAACACACTCTGCTTTATAGAAAAGAGTACTCTTCTACTCTACTGTGTTTCCTATGGGGTCCAAACAGTGAGCTTGTTCAGAACAAAAGAACTATGCTTCCTACACACACGGACCATATCTAGTTCAACTCTGCTTAGTAAACTGACAAGAAGAGTAGCTCCTATTCAGTCCAATACACTGTACTTGCTGGGAAAAGACGCGAGTGCTATTTGTCTGGTGTAGGGCAATGGGAGCGCAATAGTGACTTTCCTTACCAGAAAACAACTCTTGCTCATAGGACCAGAAACTGCATGTGATTCAACTCCATTTAGGACTGGGAAACAAACGATAGCTTGCCTTTCAAAAACACACTCTGCTTTTGAGAATAGAGCACTCTTCTACTCCACTGTGTTTCCTGTAGGGCCAGAACAGTGAGCTTGCTCAGAACAAAAGAACTGTGCTTCCTACACACGGGCCATATCTAGTTCCACTCTGCTTCGGAAACTGACAAGAACAGTAGCTCCTCTTCAGTCCGATACACTGTACTTGCTGGGAACAGACGCGAGTGCTATTTGCACTGTGTATGGCAAAGCGAGCGCAATAGTGACTTTCCTTACCAGAAAACAACTCTTGCTCGTAGGACAAGAAACTGCATGTGATTCAACTCCATTTAGGACTGGGAAACAAACGATAGCTTGCCTTACAAAAAACACACTCTGCTTTTGAGAAAAGAGCACTCTTCTACTCTACTGTGTTTCCTTTTGGGTCCTAACAGTGAGCTTGCTCAGAACAAAAGAACTGTGCTTCCTACACACACGGCCATATCTAGTTCAATTCTGCTTAGGAACCTGACAAGAACAGTAGATCCTGTTCAGTCCAATACGCTGTACTTGCTGCGAACAGACGCGAGTGCTTTTTGCACTGTGTATGGCAATGGGAGCGCAATAGTGACTTTCCTTACCAGAAAACAACTCTTGCTCGTAGGACGAGAAACTGCATGTGATTCAACTCCATTTAGGACTGGGAAACAAATGCTAGCTCGCCTTACATGAAACACACTCTGCTTTTGAGAAAAGAGCACTCTTCTACTCTACTGTGTATCCTACGGGGTCCAAACAGTGAGCTTGCTCAGAACAAAAGAACTGTGCTTCCTACACACACTGGCCATATGTAGTTCAACTCTGCTTAGGAAACAAACAAGAACAGTAGATCCTCTTCAGTCGAATACACTGTACTTGCGGGGAACAGACGCGAGTGCTTTTTGCACTGTGTATGGCAATTGGAGCACAATAGTGACTTCTCCTACCAGAAAACAACTCTTGCTCGTAGGACGAAAAACTGCATGTTACTCAACTTTATTTATGACTAGGAAACAAACGGTAGCTCGACTTCCAAAAAAAACACTCTGCTTTTAGGAAAGAGCACTCTTCTACTCTACTGTGTTTCCTATGTGTTCTGAAAAGTGAGCTTGCTCAGAACAAAAAAACTGTGCTTCCTACACACACGGCCATATCTCGTTCAAGTCTGCTTAGGAACCTGACAAGAATAGTAGATCTTCTTCAGTCCAATACACTGTACTTGCTGGGAACAGACGTAAGTGCTATATGTCCTGTGTAGGGCAATGGCAGCGCAATAGTGACTCTTCTTACCAGAAAACAACTCTTGCTAGTAGGACCAGAAACTGCATGTGATTCAACTCCATTTAGGACTGGGAAACAAACTCTAGCTTGCTTTACAAGAAACACACTCTGCTTTTGAGAAAAGAGCACTCTTCTACTCTACTGTGTTTCCTATAGGGCCAGAACAGTGAGCTTGCTCATAAAAAAGGAACTGTACTCCTAAACACACGGGCCATATCTAGTTCAACTCTGCTTAGGAAACTGAGAAGAACAGTAGCTCCTCTTCAGTCCAATACACTGTACTTGCTGGGAACAGACGGGAAGGCTATTTGCACTGTGTATGGCAATGGGAGCGCAATAGTGACTTTCATTACCAGTAAACAACTCTTGCTCGTAGGACCAGAAACTGCATGTGATTCCACTCCATTTAGGACTGGGAAACAAACGCTAGCTCGCCTTACAAGAAACACACTCTGATTTAGAGAAAAGAGCACTCTTCTACTCTACTGTGTTTCCTATGGGGTCCAAACAGTGAGCTTGTTCAGAACAAAAGAACTATGCTTCCTACACACACGGGCCATATCTAGTTCAACTCTGCTTAGTAAACTGACAAGAAGAGTATCTCCTATTCAGTCCAATACACTGTACTTGCTGGGAAAAGACGCGAGTGCTATTTGTCTTGTGTATGCAATGGGAGCGCAATAGTGACTTTCCTTACCAGAAAACAACTCTTGTTCGTAGGACCAGAAACTGCATGTGATTCAACTCCATTTAGGACTAGGAAACAAACGCTAGCTCGCCTTACAAAAACACACTCTGCTTTTGAGAACAGAGCACTCTTCTACTCTACTCTGTTTCCTGTAGGGCCAGAACAGTGAGCTTGCTCAGAACAAAAGAACTGTACTTCCTACACACGGGCCATATCTAGTTCAACTCTGCTTAGGAAACTGACAAGAACAGTAGCTCCTCTTCAGTACGATACACTGTACTTGCTGGGAACAGACGCGAGAGCTATTTGCACTATGTATGGCAAGGGGAGCGCAATAGTGACTTTCCCTACCAGAAATCAACTCTTGCTCTTAGGACCAGAAACTGCATGTGATTCAACTCCATTTAGGACTGGGAAACAAACGCTAGCTCGCCTTACAAGAAACACACTCTGCATTTGAGGAAAGAGCACTCTTCTACACTACTGTGTTTCCTATGGTGTCCGAACAGTGAGGTTGCTCAGAACAAAAGAACTGTGCTTCCTACACACACGGCCATATCTAGTTCAATTCTGCTTAGGAACCTGACAAGAACAGTAGATCCTCTTCAGTCCAATACACTGTACTTGCTGGGAACAGACGCCAGCGCTATTTGTCCTGTGCATGGCAATGGCAGCGCAATAGTGACTCTTCTTACCATAAAACAACTCATGCTCTTAGGACGAGAAACTGCATGTGATTCAACTCCATTTAGGACTGGGAAACAAACGCTAGCTCGCCTTACAAGAAGCACACTCTGCTTTAGAGAAAAGAGCACTCTTCAACTCTACTGTGTTTCCTATAGGGCCAGAACAGTGAGCTTGCTCAAAACAAAATAACTGTTCTTCCTACACACGGGCCATAACTAGTTCAACTCTGCTTAGGAAACTGACACGAACAGTAGCTCCTCTTCAGTCCGATACAGACACGAGTGCTATTTGCACTGTGTATGGCAATGGGAGAGCAATAGTGACTTTCCTTACCAGAAAACAACTCTTGCTCATAGGACCAGAAACTGCATGTGATTCAACTCCATTTAGGACTGGGAAACAAGTGCTAGCTCGCCTTACATGAAACACACTCTGCTTTTGAGAAAAGAGCACTCTTCTACTCTACTGTGTTTCCTATGTGTACTGAAAAGTGAGCTTGCTCAGAACAAAAAAACTGTGCTTCCTACACACAAGGCCATATCTAGTTCAAGTCTGCTTAGGAACCTGACAAGAACAGTAGATCCTCTTCAGTCCAATACACTGTACTTGCTGGGGAAAGAAGCCAGTGCTATTTGTCCTGTGTATGGCAATAGCAGCGCAATAGTGACTCTTCTTACCAGAAAAAAACTCTTGCTCGTAGGACCAGAAACTGCATGTGATTCAACTCCATTTAGGACTGGGAAACAAATGCTAGCTCGCCTTACATGAAACACACTCTGCTTTTGAGAAAAGAGCACTCTTCTACTCTACTGTGTTTCCTATGGGCCTGAACAGTGAGCTTGCTCAGAACGAAAGAACTGTGCTTCCTACACACACGGGCCATATCTAGTTCAACTCGGCTTAGGAAACTGACAAGAACAGTAGCTCCTCTTCAGTCCAATACACTTTACTTGCAGGGAAAAGACGCGAGGGCTATTTGCTCTGTGCATGGCAATTGGAGCACAATAGTGACTCGTCTTACCAGAAAACAACTCTTGCTCGTAGGACAAAAAACTGCATGTGACTCAACTCCATTTAGGACTGGGAAACAAACGCGAGCTCGCCTTACAAGAAACACACTCTGCTTTATAGAAAAGAGCACTCTTCTACTCTACTGTGTTTCCTATAGGTCCAGAACAGTGAGCTTGCTCAGAACATAATAACTGTGCTTCCTAAACACACGGGCCATATCTAGTTCAACTCTGCTTAGGAAACTGACAACAACAGTAGCTCCTCTTCAGTCCGATACACTGTACTTGCTGGGAACAGACGCGAGTGCTATTTGCACTTTGTATGGCAAAGCGAGCACAATAGTGACTTTCCTTACCAGAAAACAACTCTTGCTCGTAGGACCAGAAACTGCATGTGATTCAACTCCATTTAGGACTGGGAAACAAACGATAGCTTGCCTTACAAAAAACACACTCTGCTTTTGAGAAAAGAGCACTCTTCTACTCTACTGTGTTTCCTTTTGGGTCCGAACAGTGAGCTTGCTCAGAACAAAAGAACTGTGCTTCCTACACACACGGCCATATCTAGTTCAATTCTGCTTAGGAACCTGACAAGAACGGTAGATCCTCTTCAGTCCAATACACTGTAGTTGCTGTGAACAGATGCCAGTGATATTTGTCCTGTGTATGGCAATGGCAGCGCAATAGTGAATCTTCTTACCAGAAAACAACTCTTGCTCATAGGAACAAAAACTGCATGTGACTCAAATCCATTTAGGACTGGGAAACAAACGCGAGCTCGCCTTACAAGAAACACACTCTGCTTTAGAGAAAAGAGCACTCTTCTACTCTACTGTGTTTCCTATGGGGTCCAAACAGTGAGCTTGCTCAGAACAAAACAACTGTGCTTCCTACACACACGGACCATATGTAGTTCAACTCTGATTAGGAAACTGACAAGAACAGTAGCTCCTCTTCAGTCCGATACACTGTACTTGCTGGGAACAGACGCGATTGCTATTTGCACTGTGTATGGCAATGACAGCGCAATAGTGACTCTCCTTACCAGAAAACAACTCTTGCTCGTAGGAACACAAACTGCATGTGATTCAACGCCATTTAGGACTGGGAAACAAACGCTAGCTCGCCTTACAAGAAACACTCTCTGCTTTTTAGAAAAGAGCACTCTTCTACTCTACTGTGTTTCCTATGGGGTCCAAACAGTGAGCTTGCTCAGAACAAAAGAACTGTGCTTCCTACACACATGGACCATATCTAGTTCAACTCTGCTTGGGAAACTGACAAGAACAGTAGCTCCTTTTCAGTCCAGTACACTGTACATGCTGGGAAGAGACGCGAGTGCTATTTGCACTGTGTATGGCATTTGGAGCACAATAGTGACTCTTCTTACCAGAAAACAACTCTTGCTCATAGGACCAAAAACTGCATGTGACTCAAATCCACTTAGGACTGGGAAACAAACGCGAGCTCGCCTTACAAGAACCACACTCTGCTTTATAGAAAAGACCACTCTTCTACTCCACTGTGTTTCCTATAGGTCCAGAACAGTGAACTTGCTCAGAACATAAAAACTGTGCTTCCTAAACACACGGGCCATATCTAGTTCAACTCTGCTTAGGAAACTGACAAGAACAGTAGCTCCTCTTCAGTCCGATACACTGTACTTGCTGGGAACAGACGCGAGTGCTATTTGCACTGTGTATGGCAAAGGGAGCGCAATAGTGACTTTCCTTACAAGAAAACAACTCTTGCTCATAGGACAAAAAACTGCATGTGATTCAACTCCATTTAGGACTGGGAAACAAACGATAGCTTGCCTTACAAAAAACACACTCTGCTTTTGAGAAAAGAGCACTCTTCTTCTCTACTGTGTTTCCTATGGGGTTCGAACAGTGAGCTTGCTCAGAACAAAAGAACTGTGCTTCCTACACACACGGGCCATATCTAGTTCAACTCTGCTTAGGAAACTGACAAGAACAGTAGCTCCTCTTCAGTCCAATACACTGTACATGCTGGGAAGAGACGCGAGTGCTATTTGTACTGTGTATGGCATTTCGAGCACAATAGTGACTCTTCTTATCAGAAAACAACTCTTGCTCATAGGACCAAAAACTGCATGTGACTCAAATCCATTTAGGACTGGGAAACAAACGTGAGCTCGCCTTGCAAGAATCACACTCTGCTTTATAGAAAAGAGCACTCTTCTACTCTACTGTGTTTCCTATAGGGCCAGAACAGTGAGCTTGCTCAGAACATAATAACTGTTCTTCCTAAACACACGGGCCATATCTAGTTCAACTCTGCTTAGGAAACTGACAAGAACAGTAGCTCCTCTTCAGTCAGATACACTGTATTTGCTGGGAACAGACACGAGTGCTATTTGCACTGTGTATGGCAAAGGGAACACAATAGTGACTTTCCTTACCAGAAAACAACTCTTGCTCATAGGACCAGAAACTGCATGTGATTCAACTCCATTTAGGACTGGGAAACAAACGATAGCTTGCCTTACAAAAAACACACTCTGCTTTTGAGAAAAGAGCACTCTTCTACTCTACTGTGTTTCCTTTTGGGTCCGAACAGTGAGCTTGCTCAGAACAAAAGAACTGTGCTTCCTACACACACGGCCATATCTAGTTCAATTCTGCTTAGGAACCTGACAAGAACAGTAGATCCTCTTCAGTCCAATACACTGTAGTTGCTGCGAACAGATGCCAGTGCTATTTGTCCTGTGTATTGCAATGGCAGCGCAATAGTGAATCTTCTTACCAGAAAACAACTCTTGCTCATAGGACCAAAAACTGCATGTGACTCAAATCCATTTAGGACTGGGAAACAAATGCGAGCTCGCCTTACAAGAAACACACTCTGCTTTATAGAAAAGAGCACTCTTCTACTCTACTGTGTTTTCTATAGGGCCAGAACAGTGAGCTTGCTCAGAACATAATAACTGTGCTTCCTAGACACTCGGGCCATATCTAGTTCAACTCTGCTTAGGAAACTGACAAGAACAGTAGCTCCTCTTCAGTCCGATACACTGTACTTGCTGGGAACAGACGCGAGTGCTATTTGCACTGTGTATGGCAAAGGGAGCACAATAGTGACTTTCCTTACCAGAAAACAACTCTTGCTCGTAGAACCAGAAACTGCATGTGATTCAACTCCTTTTAGGACTGGGAAACAAATGAAAGCTTGGCTTACAAAAAACACACTCTGCTTTTGAGAAAAGAGCACTCTTCTACTCTACTGTGTTTCCTTTTGGGTCCGAACAGTGAGCTTGCTCAGAACAAAAGAACTGTGCTTCCTACACACACGGCCATATCTAGTTCAATTCTGCTTAGGAACCTGACAAGAACAGTAGATCCTCTTCAGTCCATACACTGCAGTTGCTGCGAACAGATGCCAGTGCTATTTGTCCTGTGTATGGCAATGGCAGCGCAATAGTGAATCTTCTTACCAGAAAACAACTCTTGCTCGTAGGACCAGAAACTGCATGGGATTCAACTCCATTTAGGGCTGTGGAACTAACGATAGCTCGCCTTACAAGAAACACACTCTGCTTTAGAGAAAAGAGCACTCTTCTACTCTACTGTGTTTCCTATGGGGTCCAAACAGTGAGCATGCTCAGAACAAAAGAACTGTGCTTCCTACACACACGGACCATATGTAGTTCAACTCTGCTTAGGAAACTGACAAGAACAGTAGCTCCTCTTCAGTCCGAACACTGTACTTGCTGCGAACAGACGCGAGTGCTTTTGCACTGTGTATGGCAATGGGAGCGCAATAGTGACTTTCCTTACCAGAAAACAACTCTTGCTCGTAGGACGAGAAACTGCATGTGATTCAACTCCATTTAGGACTGGGAAACAAATGCTAGCTCGCCTTACATGAAACACACTCTGCTTTTGAGAAAAGAGCACTCTTCTACTCTACTGTGTTTCCTATGGGGTCCAAACAGTGAGCTTGCTCAGAACAAAAGAACTGTGATTCCTACACACACGGGCCATATCTAGTTCAACTCTGCTTAGGAAACAGACAAGAACAGTAGCTCCTCTTCAGTCGAATACACTGTACTTGCGGGGAACAGACGCGAGTGCTATTTGCACTGTGTATGGCAATTGGAGCACAATAGTGACTTCTCTTACCAGAAAACAACTCTTGCTTGTAGGACTAATAACTGCATGTGACTCAACTTTATTTAGGACTGGGAAACAAACGCTAGCTCGACTTCCACGAAAAACACTCTGCTTTTGAGAAAAGAACACTCTTCTACTCTACTGTGTTTCCTATGTGTTCCGAAAAGTGAGCTTGCTCAGAACAAAAAAACTGTGCTTCCTACACACACGGCCATATCTCGTTCAAGTCTGCTTAGGAACCTGACAAGAACAGTAGATCTTCTTCAGTCCAATACACTGTACTTGCTGGGAACAGATGTAAGTGCTATATGTCCTGTGTAGGGCAATGGCAGCGCAATAGTGACTCTGATTACCAGAAAACAACTCTTGCTCGTAGGACCAGATACTGCATGTGATTCAACTCCATTTAGGACTGGGAAACAAACTCTAGCTCGCTTTACAAGAAACACACTCTGCTTTTGAGAAAAGAGCACTCTTCTACTCTACTGTGTTTCCTATAGGGCCAGAACAGTGAGCTTGCTCAGAAAAAAGGAACTGTACTTCCTAAACACACGGGCCATATCTAGTTCAACTCTGCTTAGGAAACTGAGAAGAACAGTAGCTCCTCTTCAGTCCAATACACTGTACTTGCTGGGAACAGACGGGAAGGCTATTTGCACTGTGTATGGCAATGGGAGCGCAATAGTGACTTTCCTTACCAGTAAACAACTCTTGCTCGTAGGACCAGAAACTGCATGTGATTCCACTCCATTTAGGACTGGGAAACAAACGCTAGCTCGCCTTACACGAAACACACTCTGCTTTAGAGAAAAGAGCACTCTTCTACTCTACTGTGTTTCCTATGGGGTCCAAACAGTGAGCTTGTTCAGAACAAAAGAACTATGCTTCCTACACACACGGACCATATCTACTTCAACTCTGCTTATTAAACTGACAAGAACAGTATCTCCTATTCAGTCCAATACACTGTACTTGCTGGGAAAAGACGCGAGTGCTATTTGTCTTGTGTAGGGCAATGGGAGCGCAATAGTGACTTTCCTTACCAGAAAACAACTCTTGTCCGTAGGACCAGAAACTGCATGTGATTCAACTCCATTTAGGACTAGGAAACAAACGCTAGCTCGCCTTACAAAAACACACTCTGCTTTTGAGAAAAGAGCACTCTTCTACTCTACTGTGTTTCCTGTAGGGCCAGAACAGTGAGCTTGCCCAGAACAAAAGAACTGTGCTTCCTACACACGGGCCATATCTAGTTCCACTCTGCTTAGGAAACTGACAAGAACAGTAGCTCCTCTTCAGTCCGATACACTGTACTTGCTGAAAACAGACGCGAGAGCTATTTGCACTATGTATGGCAAGGGGAGCGCAATAGTGACTTTCCTTACCAGAAATCAACTCTTGCTCTTAGGACCAGAAACTGCATGTGATTCAACTCCATTTAGGACTGGGAAACAAACGATAGCTCGCCTTACAAGAAACACACTCTGCGTTTGAGAAAAGAGCACTCTTCTACTCTACTGTGTTTCCTATGGTATCCGAACAGTGAGCTTGCTCAGAACAAAAGAACTGTGCTTCCTAAACACATGGCCATATCTAGTTCAATTCTGCTTAGGAACCTGACAAGAACAGTAGATCCTCTTCAGTCCAATACAGTGAACTTGCTGGGAACAGACGCCAGTGCTATTTGTCCTGTGTATGGCAATGGCAGCGCAATAGTGACTCTTCTTACCATAAAACAACTCATGCTCTTAGGACTAGAAACTGCATGTGATTCAACTCCATTTAGGACTGGGAAACAAACGCTAGCTCGCCTTACAAGAAACACACACTTCTTTAGAGAAAAGAGCACTCTTCAACTCTACTGTGTTTCCTATAGGGCCAGAACAGTGAGCTTGCTCAAAACAAAATAACTGTTCTTCCTACACACGGGCCATAACTAATTCAACTCTGCTTAGGAAACTGACACGGACAGTAGCTCCTCTTCAGTCCGATACAGACACGAGTGCTATTTGCACTGTGTATGGCAATGGGAGCGCAATAGTGACTTTCCTTACCAGAAAACAACTCTTGCTCATAGGACCAGAAACTGCATGTGATTCAACTCCATTTAGGACTGGGAAACAAGTGCTAGCTCGCCTTACATGAAACACACTCTGCTTTTGAGAAAAGAGCACTCTTCTACTCTACTGTGTTTCCTATAGGGCCAGAACAGTGAGCTTGCTCAGAACAAAAGAACTGTGCTTCCTACACACGGGCCATATCTAGTTCAACTCTGCTTAGGAACCTGACAAGAACAGTAGCTCCTCTTCAGTCCGATACACTGTACTTACTGGGAACAGACGTGAGTGCTATTTGCACTGTGTATGTTAATGGGAGTGCAATAGTGTCTTTCCTTACCATAAAACAACTCTTGCTCGTAAGACTAGAAACTGCATGAGATTCAACTCCATTTAGGACTGGGAAACAAATGCTAGCTCGCCTTACATGAAACATACTCTGCTTTTGAGAAAAGAGCACTCTTCTATTCTACTGTGTTTCCTATGGGTTCCGAAAAGTGAGCTTGCTCAGAACAAAAAAACTGTGCTTCCTACACACAAGGCCATATCTAGTTCAAGTGTGCTTAGGAACCTGACAAGAACAGTAGATCCTCTTCAGTCCAATACACTGTACTTGCGGGGAAGAGACGCGAGTGCTGTTTGCACGGTGTATGGCAATTGGAGCACAATAGTGACTCGTCTTACCAGAAAACAACTCTTGCTCGTAGGACAAAAAACTGCATGTGACTCAACTCCATTTAGGACTGGGAAACAAACGCTAGCTCACCTTACAAGAAACACACTCTGCTTTTGAGAAAAGAGCACTCTTCTACTCTACTGTGTTTCCTATGGAGTCTGAACACTGAACTTGCTCAGAACAAAAGAACTGTGCTTCCTACACACACGGCCATATCTAGTTCAATTCTGCTTAGGAACCTGACAAGAACAGTAGATCCTCTTCAGTCCAATACACTGTACTTGCTTGGAACAGACGCCAGTGCTATTTGTCCTGTGTATGGCAATGGCAGCGCAAAAGTGACTCTTCTTACCATAAAAGAACTCTTGCTCGTAGGACTAGAAACTGCATGTGATTCAACTCCATTTAGGACTGGAAAACAAACGCTAGCTCGACTTACAGGAAACACACTCTGCTTTTGAGAAAAGAGCACTCTTCTACTCTACTGTGTTTCCAATGGGGTTTAACAGTGAGCTTGCTCAGAAAAAAAGAACTGTGCTTCCTACACACACGGCCATATCTAGTTCAATTCTGCTTAGGAACCTGACAAGAACAGTAGATCCTCTTCAGTCCAATACACTGTACTTGCTGGGAACAGACGCCAGTGCTATTTGTCCTGTGTATGGCAATGGCAGCGCAATAGTGACTCTTCTTACCAGAAAACAACTCTTGCTTGTAAGACCAGAAACTGCATGTGATTCAACTCCATTTAGGACTGGGAAACAAAAGCTGGCTCACCTTACAAGAAACACACTCTGCTTTAGAGAAAAGAGCACTCTTCTACTCTACTGTGTTTCCTATAGGGCCAGAACAGTGAGCTTGCTCAGAACAAAAGAACTGTGCTTCCTACACACGGGCCATATCTAGTTCAACTCTGCTTAGGAACCTGACAAGAACAGTAGCTCCTCTTCAGTCCGATACACTGTACTTACTGGGAACAGACGTGAGTGCTATTTGCACTGTGTATGTTAATGGGAGCGAAATAGTGACTTTCCTTACCATAAAACAACTCTTGCTCGTAAGACTAGAAACTGCATGAGATTCAACTCCATTTAGGACTGGGAAACAAATGCTAGCTCGCCTTACATGAAACACACTCTGCTTTTGAGAAAAGAGCACTCTTCTACTCTACTGTGTTTCCTTTTGGGTCCGAACAGTGAGCTTGCTCAGAACAAAAGAACTGTGCTTCCTACACACACGGCCATATCTAGTTCAATTCTGCTTAGGAACCTGACAAGAACAGTAGATCCTCTTCAGTCCAATACACTGTAGTTGCTGCGAACAGATGCCAGTGCTATTTGTCCTGTGTATGGCAATGGCAGCGAATAGTGGATCTTCTTACCAGAAAACAACTCTTGCTCGTAGGACCAGAAACTGCATGGGATTCAACTCCATTTAGGACTGTGGAACTAACGATAGCTCGCCTTACAAGAAACACACTCTGCTTTAGAGAAAAGAGCACTCTTCTACTCTACTGTGTTTCCTATGGGGTCCAAACAGTGAGCATGCTCAGAACAAAAGAACTGTGCTTCCTACACACACGGACCATATGTAGTTCAACTCTGCTTAGGAAACTGACAAGAACAGTAGCTCCTCTTCAGTCCGAACACTGTACTTGCTGCGAACAGACGCGAGTGCTTTTGCACTGTGTATGGCAATGGGAGCGCAATAGTGACTTTCCTTACCAGAAAACAACTCTTGCTCGTAGGACGAGAAACTGCATGTGATTCAACTCCATTTAGGACTGGGAAACAAATGCTAGCTCGCCTTACATGAAACACACTCTGCTTTTGAGAAAAGAGCACTCTTCTACTCTACTGTGTTTCCTATGGGGTCCAAACAGTGAGCTTGCTCAGAACAAAAGAACTGTGATTCCTACACACACGGGCCATATCTAGTTCAACTCTGCTTAGGAAACAGACAAGAACAGTAGCTCCTCTTCAGTCGAATACACTGTAGTGCGGGGAACAGACGCGAGTGCTATTTGCACTGTGTATGGCAATTGGAGCACAATAGTGACTTCTCTTACCAGAAAACAACTCTTGCTTGTAGGACTAATAACTGCATGTGACTCAACTTTATTTAGGACTGGGAAACAAACGCTAGCTCGACTTCCAAGAAAAACACTCTGCTTTTGAGAAAAGAGCACTCTTCTACTCTACTGTGTTTCCTATGTGTTCCGAAAAGTGAGCTTGCTCAGAACAAAAAAACTGTGCTTCCTACACACACGGCCATATCTCGTTCAAGTCTGCTTAGGAACCTGACAAGAACAGTAGATCTTCTTCAGTCCAATACACTGTACTTGCTGGGAACAGATGTAAGTGCTATATGTCCTGTGTAGGGCAATGGCAGCGCAATAGTGACTCTGATTACCAGAAAACAACTCTTGCTCATAGGACCAGATACTGCATGTGATTCAACTCCATTTAGGACTGGGAAACAAACTCTAGCTTGCTTTACAAGAAACACACTCTGCTTTTGAGAAAAGAGCACTCTTCTACTCTACTGTGTTTCCTATAGGGCCAGAACAGTGAGCTTGCTCAGAAAAAAGGAACTGTACTTCCTAAACACACGGGCCATATCTAGTTCAACTCTGCTTAGGAAACTGAGAAGAACAGTAGCTCCTCTTCAGTCCAATACACTGTACTTGCTGGGAACAGACGGGAAGGCTATTTGCACTGTGTATGGCAATGGGAGCGCAATAGTGACTTTCCTTACCAGTAAACAACTCTTGCTCGTAGGACCAGAAACTGCATGTGATTCCACTCCATTTAGGACTGGGAAACAAACGCTAGCTCGCCTTACAAGAAACACACTCTGCTTTATAGAAAAGAGCACTCTTCTACTCTACTGTGTTTCCTATGGGGTCCAAACAGTGAGCTTGTTCAGAACAAAAGAACTATGCTTCCTACACACACGGACCATATGTAGTTCAACTCTGCTTAGTAAACTGACAAGAACAGTATCTCCTATTCAGTCCAATACACTGTACTTGCTGGGAAAAGACGCGAGTGCAATTTGTCTTGTGTAGGGCAATGGGAGCGCAATAGTGACTTTCCTTACCAGAAAACAACTCTTGTCCGTAGGACCAGAAACTGCATGTGATTCAACTCCATTTAGGACTAGGAAACAAACGCTAGCTCGCCTTACAAAAACACACTCTGCTTTTGAGAAAAGAGCACTCTTCAACTCTACTGTGTTTCCTGTAGGGCCAGAACAGTGAGCTTGCCCAGAACAAAAGAACTGTGCTTCCTACACACGGGCCATATCTAGTTCCACTCTGCTTAGGAAACTGACAAGAACAGTAGCTCCTCTTCAGTCCGATACACTGTACTTGCTGGGAACAGACGTAAGAGCTATTTGCACTATGTATGGCAAGGGGAGCGCAATAGTGACTTTCCTTACCAGAAATCAACTCTTGCTCTTAGGACCAGAAACTGCATGTGATTCAACTCCATTTAGGACTGGGAAACAAACGATAGCTCGCCTTACAAGAAACACACTCTGCGTTTGAGAAAAGAGCACTCTTCTACTCTACTGTGTTTCCTATGGTATCCGAACAGTGAGCTTGCTCAGAACAAAAGAACTGTGCTTCCTAAACACATGGCCATATCTAGTTCAATTCTGCTTAGGAACCTGACAAGAACAGTAGATCCTCTTCAGTCCAATACAGTGAACTTGCTGGGAACAGACGCCAGTGCTATTTGTCCTGTGTATGGCAATGGCAGCGCAATAGTGACTCTTCTTACCATAAAACAACTCATGCTCTTAGGACTAGAAACTGCATGTGATTCAACTCCATTTAGGACTGGGAAACAAACGCTAGCTCGCCTTACAAGAAACACACACTGCTTTAGAGAAAAGAGCACTCTTCAACTCTGCTGTGTTTCCTATAGGGCCAGAACAGTGAGCTTGCTCAAAACAAAATAACTGTTCTTCCTACACACGGGCCATAACTAATTCAACTCTGCTTAGGAAACTGACACGGACAGTAGCTCCTCTTCAGTCCGATACAGACACGAGTGCTATTTGCACTGTGTATGGCAATGGGAGCGCAATAGTGACTTTCCTTACCAGAAAACAACTCTTGCTCATAGGACCAGAAACTGCATGTGATTCAACTCCATTTAGGACTGGGAAACAAGTGCTAGCTCGCCTTACATGAAACACACTCTGCTTTTGAGAAAAGAGCACTCTTCTACTCTACTGTGTTTCCTATGTGTTCCGAAAAGTGAGCTTGCTCAGAACAAAAAAACTGTGCTTCCTACACACACGGCCATATCTCGTTCAAGTCTGCTTAGGAACCTGACAAGAACAGTAGATCCTCTTCAGTCCAATACACTGTACTTGCGGGGAAGAGACGCGAGTGCTGTTTTGCACGGTGTATGGCAATTGGAGCACAATAGTGACTCGTCTTACCAGAAAACAACTCTTGCTCGTAGGACAAAAAACTGCATGTGACTCAACTCCATTTAGGACTGGGAAACAAACGCTAGCTCGCCTTACAAGAAACACACTCTGCTTTTGAGAAAAGAGCACTCTTCTACTCTACTGTGTTTCCTATGGAGTCTGAACACTGAACTTGCTCAGAACAAAAGAACTGTGCTTCCTACACACACGGCCATATCTAGTTCAATTCTGCTTAGGAAACCTGACAAGAACAGTAGATCCTCTTCAGTCCAATACACTGTACTTGCTTGGAACAGACGCCAGTGCTATTTGTCCTGTGTATGGCAATGGCAGCGCAAAAGTGACTCTTCTTACCATAAAAGAACTCTTGCTCGTAGGACTAGAAACTGCATGTGATTCAACTCCATTTAGGACTGGAAAACAAACGCTAGCTCGACTTACAGGAAACACACTCTGCTTTTGAGAAAAGAGCACTCTTCTACTCTACTGTGTTTCCAATGGGGTTTAACAGTGAGCTTGCTCAGAAAAAAAGAACTGTGCTTCCTACACACACGGCCATATCTAGTTCAATTCTGCTTAGGAACCTGACAAGAACAGTAGATCCTCTTCAGTCCAATACACTGTACTTGCTGGGAACAGACGCCAGTGCTATTTGTCCTGTGTATGGCAATGGCAGCGCAATAGTGACTCTTCTTACCAGAAAACAACTCTTGCTTGTAAGACCAGAAACTGCATGTGATTCAACTCCATTTAGGACTGGGAAACAAAAGCTGGCTCACCTTACAAGAAACACACTCTGCTTTAGAGAAAAGAGCACTCTTCTACTCTACTGTGTTTCCTATAGGGCCAGAACAGTGAGCTTGCTCAGAACAAAAGAACTGTGCTTCCTACACACGGCCATATCTAGTTCAACTCTGCTTAGGAACCTGACAAGAACAGTAGCTCCTCTTCAGTCGGATACACTGTACTTACTGGGAACAGACGTGAGTGCTATTTGCACTGTGTATGTTAATGGGAGCGCAATAGTGACTTTCCTTACCATAAAACAACTCTTGCTCGTAAGACTAGAAACTGCATGAGATTCAACTCCATTTAGGACTGGGAAACAAATGCTAGCTCGCCTTACATGAAACACACTCTGCTTTTGAGAAAAGAGCACTCTTCTACTCTACTGTGTTTCCTATGGGTTCCGAACAGTGAGCTTGGTCAGAACAAAAGAACTGTGCTTCCTACACACATGGGCCATATCTAGTTCAACTCTGCTTAGGAAACTGACACGAACAATAGCTCCTCTTCCTTCCAATACACTGTACTTGCAGGGAACAGACGCGAGTGCTATTTGCACTGTGTATGGCAATTGGAGCACAATAGTGACTTGTCTTACCAGAAAAGACCTCTTGCTCGTAGGACAAAAAACTGCATGTGACTCAACTTCATTTAGGACTAGGAAACAAACGCTAGCTCAACTTTCAAGAAACACACTCTGCTTTTGAGAAAAGAGCACTCTTCTTCTCTACTGTGTTTCCTATAGAGCCAGAAGAGTGAACTTGCTCAGAACATTAGAACTGTGCTTACTACACACATGGCCAAATCTAGTTCAATTCTGCTTAGGAACCTGACAAGAACAGTAGATCCTCTTCTGTACAATACACTGTACTTACTGGGAAGAGACGCCAGTGCTATTTGTCCTGTGTATGGCAAGGGCAGCGCAATAGTGACTCTTCTTACCAGAAAACAACTCTTGCTCGTAGGACTAGAAACTGCATGTGATTCAACTCCATTTAGGACTGGGAAAAAAACGCTAGCTCGCCTTACAAGAAACACACTCTGCTTTAGGGAAAAGAGCACTCTTCTATTCTATTGTGTTTCCTATAGGGCCAGAAAGTGAGCTTGCTCAGAACAAAAGAACTGTGCTTCCTACACACGGGCCATAACTAGTTCAACTCTGCTTAGGAAACTGACAAGAACAGTAGCTCCTCTTCAGTCCCATACACTGTACTTGCTGGGAACAGACGGGAGGGCTATTTGCACTGTGTATTGCAATGGGAGCGCAATAGTGACTTTCCTTACCAGAAAACAACTCTTGCTCGTAGGAACACAAACTGCATGTGATTCAACGCCATTTAGGACTGGGAAACAAATGCTTGCTCGCCTTACAAGAAACACTCTCTGCTTTTTAGAAAAGAGCACTCTTCTACTCTACTGTGTTTCCTATGGGGTCCAAACAGTGAGCTTGCTCAGAACAAAAGAACTGTACTTCCTACACACATGGACCATATCTAGTTCAACTCTGCTTAGGAAACTGACAAGAACAGTAGCTTGTTTTCAGTCCAATACACTGTACATGCTTTGAAAAGACGCGAGTGCTATTTGCACTGTGTATGGCATTTAGAGCACAATAGTGACTCTGCTTACCAGAAAACAACTCTTGCTCATAGGACCAAAAACTGCATGTGACACAAATCCATTTAGGACTGGGAAACAAACGCGAGCTTGCCTTACAAGAAACACACTCTGCTTTATAGAAAAGAGCACTCTTCTACTCTACTGTGTTTCCTATAGGGCCAGAACAGTGAGCTTGCTCAGAACATAATAACTGTGCCTTCCTAAACACACGGGCCATATCTAGTTCAACTCTGCTTAGGAAACTGACAAGAACAGTAGCTCCTCTTCAGTCCGATACACTGTACTTGCTGGGAACAGACGCGAGTGCTATTTGCACTGTGTATGGCAAAGGGAGCGCAATAGTGACTTTCCTTACCAGAAAACAACTCTTGCTCGTAGGACCAGAAACTGCATGTGATTCAACTCCATTTAGGACTGGGAAACAAATCATAGCTTGCCTTACAAAAAACACACTCTGCTTTAGAGAAAAGAGCACTCTTCTACTCTACTGTGTTTCCTTTTGGGTGCGAACAGTGAGCTTGCTCAGAACAAAACAACTGTGCTTCCTACACACACGGCCATATCTAGTTCATTTCTGCTTAGGAACCTGACAAGAACAGTAGGTCCTCTTCAGTCCAATACACTGTAGTTGCTGCGAACAGATGCCAGTGCTATTTGTCTTGTGTATGGCATTGGCAGCACAATAGTGAATCTTCTTACCAGAAAACAACTCTTGCTCGTAGTACCAGAAACTGCATGTTATTCCACTCCATTTAGGACTGGGAAATAAACGCTAGCTAGCCTTACAAGAAACACACTCTGCTTTAGAGAAAAGAGCACTCTTCTACTCTGCTGTGTTTCCTATGGGGTCCAAACAGTGAGCTTGCTCAGAACAAAAGAACTGTGCTTCCTACACACACGGTCCATATCATGTTCAACTCTGATTAGGAAACAAACAAGAACAGTAGCTCCTCTTCAGTCGAATACACTGTACTTGCGGGGAACAGACGCGAGTGCTATTTGCACTGTGTATGGCAATTGGAGAACAATAGTGACTTCTCTTACCAGAAAACAACTCTTGCTCGTAGGAATAAAAACTGCATGTGACTCAACTTTATTTAGGACTGGAAAACAAACGCTAGCTCGACTTCCAAGAAAAACACTCTGCTTTTGAGAAAAGAGCACTCTTCTACTCTACTGTGTTTCCTATGTGTTCCGAAAAGTGAGCTTGCTCAGAACAAAAAAACTGTGCTTCCTACACACACGGCCATATCTCGTTCAAGTCTGCTTAGGAACCTGACAGAACAGTAGATCTTTTTCAGTCCAATACACTGTACTTGCTGGGAACAGGTGTAAGTGCTATATGTCCTGTGTAGGGCAATGGCAGCGCAATAGTGACTCTGCTTACCAGAAAACAACTCTTGCTCGTAGGACCAGAAACTGCATGTGATTCAACTCCATTTAGGACTGGGAAACAAACGATAGCTTGCCTTACAAAAAAACACACTCTGCTTTTGAGAAAAGAGCACTCTTCTACTCTACTGTGTTTCCTTTTGGGTCCGAACAGTGAGCTTGCTCAGAACAAAAGAACTGTGCTTCCTACACACACGGCCATATCTAGTTCAATTCTGCTTAGGAACCTGACAAGAGCAGTAGATCCTCTTCAGTCCAATACACTGTAGTTGCTGTGAACAGATGCCAGTGCTATTTGTCCTGTGTATGGCAATGGCAGCGCAATAGTGAATCTTCTTACCAGAAAACAACTCTTGCTCATAGGACCAAAAACTGCATGTGAATCAAATCCATTTAGGACTGGGAAACAAATGCTAGCTCGCCTTACAAGAAACACACTCTGCTTTAGAGAAAAGAGCACTCTTCTACTCTACTGTGTTTCCTATGGGGTCCAAACAGTGAGCTTGATCAGAACAAAAGAACTGTGCTTCCTACACACACGGGCCATATGTAGTTCAACTCTGCTTAGGAAACAAACAAGAACAGTAGCTCCTCTTCAGTCGAATACACTGTACTTGAGGGGAACAGACGCGAGTGCTATTTGCACTGTGTATGGCAATTGGAGCACAATAGTGACTTCTCTTACCAGAAAACAACTCTTGCTCGTAGGACTAAAAACTGCATGTGACTCAACTTTATTTAGGACTGGGAAACAAACGCTAGCTCGACTTCCAAGAAAAACACTCTGCTTTTGAGAAAAGAGCACTCTTCTACTCTACTGTGTTTCCTATATGTTCCGAAAAGTGAGCTTGCTCAGAACAAAAAAACTGTGTTTCCTACACACACGGCCATATCTCGTTCAAGTCTGCTTAGGAACCTGACAAGAACAGTAGATCTTCTTCAGTCCAATACACTGTACTTGCTGGGAACAGACGTAAGTACTATATGTCCTGTGTAGGGCAATGGCAGCGCAATAGTGACTCTTCTTAACAGAAAACAACTCTTGCTCGTAGGACCAGAAACTGCATGTGATTCAACTCCATTTAGGACTGGGAAACAAACTCTAGCTCGCTTTACATGAAACACACTCTGCTTTTGAGAAAAGAGCACTCTTCTACTCTATTGTGTTTCCTATAGGGCCAGAACAGTGAGCTTGCTCAGAAAAAAGGAACTGTGCTTCCTAAACACACGGGCCATATCTAGTTCAACTCTGCTTAGGAAACTGAGAAGAACAGTAGCTCCTCTTCAGTCCAATACACTGTACTTGCTGGGAACAGACGGGAAGGCTATTGGCACTGTGTATGGCAATGGGAGCGCAATAGTGACTTTCCTTACCAGTAAACAACTCTTGCTCTTAGGACCAGAAACTGCATGTGATTCCACTCCATTTAGGACTGGGAAACAAACGCTAGCTCGCCTTACAAGAAACACACTCTGCTTTATAGAAAAGAGCACTCTTCTACTCCATTGTGTTTCCTATGGGGTCCAAACAGTGAGCTTGCTCAGAACAAAAGAACTGTGCTTCCTACACACATCGGACCATATGTAGTTCAACTCTGCTTAGGAAACTGACAAGAACAGTAGCTCCTCTTCAGTCCGATACACTGTACTTGCTGGGAACAGACACGAGTGCTATTTGCACTGTGTATGGCAATGACAACGCAATAGTGACTCTCCTTACCAGAAAACAACTCTTGCTCGTAGGAACACAAACTCCATGTGATTCAAAGCCATTTAAGACTGGGAAACAAATGCTAGCTTGCCTTACAAGAAACACTCTCTGCTTTTTAGAAAAGAGCACTCTTCTACTCTACTGTATTTCCTATGGGTTCCAAACAGTGAGCTTGCTCAGAACAAAAGAACTGTGCTTCCTACACACATGGACCATATCTAGTTCAACTCTGCTTAGAACCTGACAAGAACAGTAGCTCCTATTCAGTCCAATACACTGTACATGCTGGAACAGACGCGAGTGCTATTTGCACTGTGTATGGCATTTAGAGCACAATAGTGACTCTTCTTACCAGAAAACAACTCTTGCTCATAGGACCAAAAACTGCATGTGACTCAAATCCATTTAGGACTGGGAAACAAACGCGAGCTCACCTTACGAGAAACACACTCTGCTTTATAGAAAAGAGCACTCTTCTACTCTACTGTGTTTCCTATAGGTCCAGAACAGTGAGCTTGCTCAGAACATAATAACTGTGCTTCCTAAACACACGGGCCATATCTAGTTCAACTCTGCTTAGGAAACTGACAAGAACAGTAGCTCCTCTTCAGTCTGATACACTGTACTTGCTGGGAACAGACGCCAGTGCTATTTGCACTGTGTATGGCAAAGGGAGCACAATAGTGACTTTCCTTACCAGAAAACAAATCTTGCTCGTAGGACCAGAAACTGCATGTGATTCAACTCCATTTAGGACTGGGAAACAAACGATAGATTGCCTTACAAAAAACACACTCTGCTTTTGAGAAAAGAGCACTCTTCTACTCTACTGTGTTTCCTTTTGGGTCCGAACAGTGAGCTTGCTCAGAACAAAAGAACTGTGCTTCCTACACACACGGCCATATCTAGTTCAATTCTGTTTAGGAACCTGACAAGAACAGTAGATCCTCTTCAGTCCAATACACTGTAGTTGCTGTGAACAGATGTCAGTGATATTTGTCCTGTGTATGGCAATGGCAGCGCAATAGTGAATCTTCTTACCAGAAAACAACTCTTGCTCATAGGACCAAAAACTGCATGTGACTCAAATCCATTTAAGACTGGGAAACAAACGCTAGCTCGCCTTACAAGAAACACACTCTGCTTTAGAGAAAAGAGCACTCTTCTACTCCACTGTGTTTCCTATGGGGTCCAAACAGTGAGCTTGCTCAGAACAAAAGAACTGTGCTTCCTACACACACGGACCATATGTAGTTCAACTATGCATAGGAAACTGACAAGAACAGTAGCTCCTCTTCAGTCCGATACACTGTACTTGCTGGGAACAGACGCGAGTGCTATTTGCACTGTGTATGGCAATGACAGCGCAATAGTGACTCTCCTTACCAGAAAACAACTCTTGCTCGAAGGAACACAAACTGCATGTGACTCAAATCCATTTAGGACTGGGAAACAAACGTGAGCTCCCTTACAAGAAACACACTCTGCTTTATAGAAAAGAGCACTCTTCTACTCTACTGTGTTTCCTATAGGGCCAGAACAGTGAGCTTGCTCAGAACATAATAACTGTGCTTCCTAAACACACGGGCCATATCTAGTTCAACTCTGCTTAGGAAACTGACAAGAACAGTAGCTCCTCTTCAGTCCGATACACTGTACTTGCTGGGAACAGACGCCAGTGCTATTTGCACTGTGTATGGCAAAGGGAGCGCAATAGTGACTTTCCTTACCAGAAAACAACTCTTGCTCGTAGGACGAGAAACTGCATGTGATTCAACTCCATTTAGGACTGGGAAACAAACGATAGCTTGCCTTACAAAAAACACACTCTGCTTTTGAGAAAAGAGCACTCTTCTACTCTACTGTGTTTCCTTTTGGGTCCGAACAGTGAGCTTGCTCAGAACAAAAGAACTGTGCTTCCTACACACACGGCCATATCTAGTTCAATTCTGCTTAGGAACCTGACAAGAACAGTAGATCCTCTAAAGTTCCAATACACTGTAGTTGCTGCGAGCAGATGCCAGTGCTATTTGTCCTGTGTATGGCAATGGCAGCGCAATAGTGAATCTTCTTACCAGAAAACAACTCTTGCTCATAGGACCCAAAACTGCATGTGACTCAAATCCATTTAGGACTGGGAAACAAACGCGAGCTCGCCTTACAAGAAACACACTCTGCTTTATAGAAAAGAGCACTCTTCTACTCTACTGTGTTTCCTATAGGGCCAGAACAGTGAGCTTGCTCAGAACATAATAACTGTGCTTCCTAGACACATGGGCCATATCTAGTTCAACTCTGCTTAGGAAACTGACAAGAACAGTAGCTCCTCTTCAGTCCGATACACTGTACTTACTGGGAACAGACACGAGTGCTATTTGCACTGTGTATGGCAAAGGGAGCGCAATAGTGACTTTCCTTACCGGAAAACAACTCTTGCTCGTAGGACCAGAAACTGCATGTGATTCAACTCCATTTAGGACTGGGAAACAAACGATAGCTTGCCTTACAAAAATAACACTCTGCTTTTGAGAAAAGAGCATTCTTCTACTCTACTGTGTTTCCTATGGGGTCCAAACAGTGAGCTTGATCAGAACAAAAGAACTGTGCTTCCTACACACACGGGCCATATGTAGTTCAACTCTGCTTAGGAAACAAACAAGAACAGTAGCTCCTCTTCAGTCGAATACACTGTACTTGAGGGGAACAGACGCGAGTGCTATTTGCACTGTGTATGGCAATTGGAGCACAATAGTGACTTCTCTTACCAGAAAACAACTCTTGCTCATAGGACTAAAAACTGCATGTGACTCAACTTTATTTAGGACTGGGAAACAAACGCTAGCTCGACTTCCAAGTAAAACACTCTGCTTTTGAGAAAAGAGCACTCTTCTACTCTACTGTGTTTCCTATATGTTCCGAAAAGTGAGCTTGCTCAGAACAAAAAAACTGTGCTTCCTACACACACGGCCATATCTCGTTCAAGTCTGCTTAGGAACCTGACAAGAACAGTAGATCTTCTTCAGTCCAATACACTGTACTTGCTGGGAACAGACGTAAGTACTATATGTCCTGTGTAGGGCAATGGCAGCGCAATAGTGACTCTTCTTAACAGAAAACAACTCTTGCTCGTAGGACCAGAAACTGCATGTGATTCAACTCCATTAAGGACTGGGAAACAAACTCTAGCTCGCTTTACAAGAAACACACTCTGCTTTTGAGAAAAGAGCACTCTTCTACTCTACTGTGTTTCCTATAGGGCCAGAACAGTGAGCTTGCTCAGAAAAAGGAACTGTACTTCCTAAACACACGGGCCATATCTAGTTCAACTCTGCTTAGGAAACTGAGAAGAACAGTAGCTCCTCTTCAGTCCAATACACTGTACTTGCTGGGAACAGACGGGAAGGCTATTGGCACTGTGTAAGTCAATGGGAGCGCAATAGTGACTTTCCTTACCAGTAAACAACTCTTGCTCTTAGGACCAGAAACTGCATGGGATTCAACTCCATTTAGGACTGGGAAACAAACGGTAGCTCGCCTTACAAGAAACACACTCTGCTTTAGAGAAAAGAGCACTCTTCTACTCTACTGTGTTTCCTATGGGGTCCAAACAGTGAGCTTGCTCAGAACAAAAGAACTGTGCTTCCTACACACACGGACCATATGTAGTTCAACTCTGCTTAGGAAACTGACAAGAACAGTAGCTCCTCTTCAGTCCGATACACTGTACTTGCTGGGAACAGACGCGAGTGCTATTTGCACTGTGTATGGCAATGACAGCGCAATAGTGACTCTCCTTACCAGAAAACAACTCTTGCTCGTAGGAACACAAACTGCATGTGATTCAACGCCATTTAGGACTGGGAAACAAATGCTAGCTTGCCTTACAAGAAACACTCTCTGCTTTTGAGAAAAGAGCACTCTTCTACTCTACTGTGTTTCCTATGGGTTCCAAACAGTGAGCTTGCTCAGAACAAAAGAACTGTGCTTCCTACACACATGGACCATATCTAGTTCAACTCTGCTTAGGAAACTGACAAGAACAGTAGCTCCTATTCAGTCCAATACACTGTACATGCTGGGAACAGACGCGAGTGCTATTTGCACTGTGTATGGCATTTAGAGCACAATAGTGACTCTTCTTACCAGAAAACAACTCTTGCTCATAAGACCAAAAACTGCATGTGACTCAAATCCATTTAGGACTGGAAAAAAACGTGAGCTCGCCTTACAAGAATCACACTCTGCTTTATAGAAAAGAGCACTCTTCTACTCTACTGTGTTTCCTACAGGGCCAGAACAGTGAGCTTGCTCAGAACATAATAACTGTTCTTCCTAAACACACGGGCCATATCTAGTTCAACTCTGCTTAGGAAACTGACAAGAACAGTAGCTCCTCTTCAGTCAGATACACTGTATTTGCTGGGAACAGACGCGAGTGCTATTTGCACTGTGTATGGCAAAGGGAGCACAATAGTGACTTTCCTTACCAGAAAACAACTCTTGCTCGTAGGACCAGAAACTGCATGTGATTCAACTCCATTTAGGACTGGGAAACAAACGATAGCTTGCCTTAGAAAAAACACACTCTGCTTTGAGAAAAGAGCACTCTTCTACTCTACTGTGTTTCCTTTTGGGTCCGAACAGTGAGCTTGCTCAGAACAAAAGAACTGTGCTTCCTACACACACGGCCATATCTAGTTCAATTCTGCTTAGGAACCTGACAAGAACAGTAGATCCTCTTCAGTCCAATACACTGTAGTTGCTGCGAACAGATGCCAGTGCTATTTGTCCTGTGTATGGCAATGGCAGCGCAATAGTGAATCTTCTTACCAGAAAACAACTCTTGCTCATAGGACCCAAAACTGCATGTGACTCAAATCCATTTAGGACTGGGAAACAAACGCGAGCTCGCCTTACAAGAAACACACTCTGCTTTAGAGAAAAGAGCACTCTTCTACTCTACTGTGTTTCCTATGGGGTCCAAACAATTAGCATGCTCAGAACAAAAGAACTGTGCTTCCTACACACACGGACCATATGTAGTTCAACTCTGCTTAGGAAACTGACAAGAACAGTAGCTCCTCTTCAGTCCGAACACTGTACTTGCTGCGAACAGACGCGAGTGCTTTTGCACTGTGTATGGCAATGGAGCGCAATAGTGACTTTCCTTACCAGAAAACAACTCTTGCTCGTAGGACGAGAAACTGCATGTGATTCAACTCCATTTAGGACTGGGAAACAAATGCTAGCTCGCCTTACATGAAACACACTCTGCTTTTGAGAAAAGAGCACTCTTCTACTCTACTGTGTTTCCTATGGGGTCCAAACAGTGAGCTTGCTCAGAACAAAAGAACTGTGATTCCTACACACACGGG
The DNA here is from genome assembly GCF_949786415.1 of Peromyscus eremicus. NCBI lineage: Eukaryota > Metazoa > Chordata > Mammalia > Rodentia > Cricetidae > Peromyscus > Peromyscus eremicus. Next base: position 55,765 of record NW_026735485.1, on the reverse strand, counting down.
CCATATCTAGTTCAACTCTGCTTAGGAAACAGACAAGAACAGTAGCTCCTCTTCAGTCGAATACACTGTAGTGCGGGGAACAGACGCGAGTGCTATTTGCACTGTGTATGGCAATTGGAGCACAATAGTGACTTCTCTTACCAGAAAACAACTCTTGCTTGTAGGACTAATAACTGCATGTGACTCAACTTTATTTAGGACTGGGAAACAAACGCTAGCTCGACTTCCAAGAAAAACACTCTGCTTTTGAGAAAAGAGCACTCTTCTACTCTACTGTGTTTCCTATGTGTTCCGAAAAGTGAGCTTGCTCAGAACAAAAAAACTGTGCTTCCTACACACACGGCCATATCTCGTTCAAGTCTGCTTAGGAACCTGACAAGAACAGTAGATCTTCTTCAGTCCAATACACTGTACTTGCTGGGAACAGATGTAAGTGCTATATGTCCTGTGTAGGGCAATGGCAGCGCAATAGTGACTCTGATTACCAGAAAACAACTCTTGCTCGTAGGTCCAGATACTGCATGTGATTCAACTCCATTTAGGACTGGGAAACAAACTCTAGCTTGCTTTACAAGAAACACACTCTGCTTTTGAGAAAAGAGCACTCTTCTACTCTACTGTGTTTCCTATAGGGCCAGAACAGTGAGCTTGCTCAGAAAAAAGGAACTGTACTTCCTAAACACACGGGCCATATCTAGTTCAACTCTGCTTAGGAAACTGAGAAGAACAGTAGCTCCTCTTCAGTCCAATACACTGTACTTGCTGGGAACAGACGGGAAGGCTATTTGCACTGTGTATGGCAATGGGAGCGCAATAGTGACTTTCCTTACCAGTAAACAACTCTTGCTCGTAGGACCAGAAACTGCATGTGATTCCACTCCATTTAGGACTGGGAAACAAACGCTAGCTCGCCTTACAAGAAACACACTCTGCTTTATAGAAAAGAGCACTCTTCTACTCTACTGTGTTTCCTATGGGGTCCAAACAGTGAGCTTGTTCAGAACAAAAGAACTATGCTTCCTACACACACGGACCATATGTAGTTCAACTCTGCTTAGTAAAATGACAAGAACAGTATCTCCTATTCAGTCCAATACACTGTACTTGCTGGGAAAAGACGCGAGTGCTATTTGTCTTGTGTAGGGCAATGGGAGCGCAATAGTGACTTTCCTTACCAGAAAACAACTCTTGTCCGTAGGACCAGAAACTGCATGTGATTCAACTCCATTTAGGACTAGGAAACAAACGCTAGCTCGCCTTACAAAAACACACTCTGCTTTTGAGAAAAGAGCACTCTTCTACTCTACTGTGTTTCCTGTAGGGCCAGAACAGTGAGCTTGCCCAGAACAAAAGAACTGTGCTTCCTCCACACGGGCCATATCTAGTTCCACTCTGCTTAGGAAACTGACAAGAACAGTAGCTCCTCTTCAGTCAGATACACTGTACTTGCTGGGAACAGACGCGAGACCTATTTGCACTATGTATGGCAAGGGGAGCGCAATAGTGACTTTCCTTACCAGAAATCAACTCTTGCTCTTAGGACCAGAAACTGCATGTGATTCAACTCCATTTAGGACTGGGAAAGAAACGATAGCTCGCCTTACAAGAAACACACTCTGCGTTTGAGAAAAGAGCACTCTTCTACTCTACTGTGTTTCCTATGGTATCCGAACAGTGAGCTTGCTCAGAACAAAAGAACTGTGCTTCCTAAACACACGGCCATATCTAGTTCAATTCTGCTTAGGAACCTGACAAGAACAGTAGATCCTCTTCAGTCCAATACAGTGATCTTGCTGGAACAGACGCCAGTGCTATTTGTCCTGTGTATGGCAATGGCAGCGCAATAGTGACTCTTCTTACCATAAAACAACACATGCTCTTAGGACTAGAAACTGCATGTGATTCAACTCCATTTAGGACTGGGAAACAAACGCTAGCTCGCCTTACAAGAAACACACACTGCTTTAGAGAAAAGAGCACTCTTCAACTCTGCTGTGTTTCCTATAGGGCCAGAACAGTGAGCTTGCTCAAAACAAAAGAACTGTGCTTCCTAGACACGGGCCATAACTAATTCAACTCTGCTTAGGAAACTGACACGGACAGTAGCTCCTCTTCAGTCCGATACAGACACGAGTGCTATTTGCACTGTGTATGGCAATGGGAGCGCAATAGTGATTTTCCTTACCAGAAAACAACTCTTGCTCATAGGACCAGAAACTGCATGTGATTCAACTCCATTTAGGACTGGGAAACAAGTGCTAGCTCGCCTTACATGAAACACACTCTGCTTTTGAGAAAAGAGCACTCTTCTACTCTACTGTGTTTCCTATGTGTTCCGAAAAGTGAGCTTGCTCAGAACAAAAAAACTGTGCTTCCTACACACAAGGCCATATCTAGTTCAAGTGTGCTTAGGAACCTGACAAGAACAGTAGATCCTCTTCAGTCCAATACACTGTACTTGCGGGGAAGAGACGCGAGTGCTGTTTGCACGGTGTTTGGCAATTGGAGCACAATAGTGACTCGTCTTACCAGAAAACAACTCTTGCTCGTAGGACAAAAAACTGCATGTGACTCAACTCCATTTAGGACTGGGAAACAAACGCTAGCTCGCCTTACAAGAAACACACTCTGCTTTTGAGAAAAGAGCACTCTTCTACTCTACTGTGTTTCCTATGGAGTCTGAACACTGAACTTGCTCAGAACAAAAGAACTGTGCTTCCTACACACACGGCCATATCTAGTCCAATTCTGCTTAGGAACCTGACAAGAACAGTAGATCCTCTTCAGTCCAATACACTGTACTTGCTTGGAACAGACGCCAGTGCTATTTGTCCTGTGTATGGCAATGGCAGCGCAAAAGTGACTCTTCTTACCATAAAAGAACTCTTGCTCGAAGGACTAGAAACTGCATGTGATTCAACTCCATTTAGGACTGGAAAACAAACGCTAGCTCGACTTACAAGAAACACACTCTGCTTTTGAGAAAAGAGCACTCTTCTACTCTACTGTGTTTCCAATGGGGTTTAACAGTGAGCTTGCTCAGAAAAAAAGAACTGTGCTTCCTACACACACGGCCATATCTAGTTCAATTCTGCTTAGGAACCTGACAAGAACAGTAGATCCTCTTCAGTCCAATACACTGTACTTGCTGGGAACAGACGCCAGTGCTATTTGTCCTGTGCATGGCAATGGCAGCGCAATAGTGACTCTTCTTACCAGAAAACAACTCTTGCTTGTAAGACCAGAAACTGCATGTGATTCAACTCCATTTAGGACTGGGAAACAAAAGCTGGCTCACCTTACAAGAAACACACTCTGCTTTAGAGAAAAGAGCACTCTTCTACTCTACTGTGTTTCCTATAGGGCCAGAACAGTGAGCTTGCTCAGAACAAAAGAACTGTGCTTCCTACACACGGGCCATATCTAGTTCAACTCTGCTTAGGAACCTGACAAGAACAGTAGCTCCTCTTCAGTCCGATACACTGTACTTACTGGGAACAGACGCGAGTGCTATTTGCACTGTGTATGTTAATGGGAGCGCAATAGTGACTTTCCTTACCATAAAACAACTCTTGCTCGTAAGACTAGAAACTGCATGAGATTCAACTCCATTTAGGACTGGGAAACAAATGCTAGCTCGCCTTACATGAAACACACTCTGCTTTTGAGAAAAGAGCACTCTTCTACTCTACTGTGTTTCCTATGGGGTCCGAACAGTGAGCTTGGTCAGAACAAAAGAACTGTGCTTCCTACACACATGGGCCATATCTAGTTCAACTCTGCTTAGGAAACTGACACGAACAATAGCTCCTCTTCCTTCCAATACACTGTACTTGCAGGGAACAGACGCGAGTGCTATTTGCACTGTGTATGGCAATTGGAGCACAATAGTGACTTGTCTTACCAGAAAAGAACTCTTGCTCGTAGGACAAAAAACTGCATGTGACTCAACTTCATTTAGGACTAGGAAACAAACGCTAGCTCAACTTCCAAGAAACACACTCTGCTTTTGAGAAAAGAGCACTCTTCTTCTCTACTGTGTTTCCTATAAAGCCAGAAGAGTGAACTTGCTCAGAACATTAGAACTGTGCTTACTACACACATGGCCATATCTAGTTCAATTCTGCTTAGGAACCTGACAAGAACAGTAGATCCTCTTCTGTACAATACACTGTACTTGCTGGGAACAGACGCCAGTGCTATTTGTACTGTGTATGGCAAGGGCAGCGCAATAGTGACTCTTCTTACCAGAAAACAACTCTTGCTCGTAGGACTAGAAACTGCATGTGATTCAACTCCATTTAGGACTGGGAAACAAACGCTAGCTCGCCTTACAAGAAACACACTCTGCTTTAGGGAAAAGAGCACTCTTCTATTCTATTGTGTTTCCTATAGGGCCAGAACAGTGAGCTTGCTCAGAACAAAAGAACTGTGCTTCCTACACACGGGCCATAACTAGTTCAACTCTGCTTAGGAAACTGACAAGAACAGTAGCTCCTCTTCAGTCCCATACACTGTACTTGCTGGGAACAGACGGGAGGGCTATTTGCACTGTGTATGGCAATGGGAGCGCAATAGTGACTTTCCTTACTAGAAAAAAACTCTTGCCTGTAGGAACACAAACTGCATGTGATTCAACGCCATTTAGGACTGGGAAACAAATGCTTGCTCGCCTTACAAGAAACACTCTCTGCTTTTTAGAAAAGAGCACTCTTCTACTCTACTGTGTTTCCTATGGGGTCCAAACAGTGAGCTTGCTCAGAACAAAAGAACTTTACTTCCTACACACATGGACCATATCTAGTTCAACTCTGCTTAGGAAACTGACAAGAACAGTAGCTCCTATTCAGTCCAATACACTGTACATGCTTTGAACAGACGCGAGTGCTATTTGCACTGTGTATGGCATTAAGAGCACAATAGTGACTCTGCTTACCAGAAAACAACTCTTGCTCATAGGACCAAAAACTGCATGTGACACAAATCCATTTAGGACTGGGAAACAAACGCGAGCTTGCCTCACAAGAAACACACTCTGCTTTATAGAAAAGAGCACTCTTCTACTCTACTGTGTTTCCTATAGGGCCAGAACAGTGAGCTTGCTCAGAACATAATAACTGTGCTTCCTAAACACACGGGCCATATCTAGTTCAACTCTGCTTAGGAAACTGACAAGAACAGTAGCTCCTCTTCAGTCCAATACACTGTACTTGCTGGGAACAGACGCGAGTGCTATTTGCACTGTGTATGGCAAAGGGAGCGCAATAGTGACTTTCCTTACCAGAAAACAACTCTTGCTCGTAGGACCAGAAACTGCATGTGATTCAACTCCATTTAGGACTGGGAAACAAATGATAGCTTGCCTTACAAAAAACACACTCTGCTTTAGAGAAAAGAGCACTCTTCTACTCTACTGTGTTTCCTTTTGGGTGCGAACAGTGAGCTTGCTCAGAACAAAACAACTGTGTTTCCTACACACACGGCCATATCTAGTTCAATTCTGCTTAGGAACCTGACAAGAACAGTAGCTCCTCTTCAGTCCAATACACTGTAGTTGCTGCGAACAGATGCCAGTGCTATTTGTCTTGTGTATGGCATTGGCAGCACAATAGTGATTCTTCTTACCAGAAAACAACTCTTGCTCGTAGCACCAGAAACTGCATGTGATTCCACTCCATTTAGGACTGGGAAACAAACGCTAGCTAGCCTTACAAGAAACACACTCTGCTTTAGAGAAAAGAGCACTCTTCTACTCTGCTGTGTTTCCTATGGGGTTCAAACAGTGAGCTTGCTCAGAACAAAAGAACTGTGCTTCCTACACACACGGGCCATATCTAGTTCAACTCTGCTTAGGAAACAAACAAGAACAGTAGCTCCTCTTCAGTCGAATACACTGTACTTGCAGGGAACAGACGCGAGTGCTATTTGCACTGTGTATGGCAATTGGAGCACAATAGTGACTTCTCTTACCAGAAAACAACTCTTGCTCGTAGGACTAAAAACTGCATGTGACTCAACTTTATTTAGGACTGGGAAACAAACGCTAGCTCGACTTCCAAAAAAACACTCTGCTTTTGAGAAAAGAGCACTCTTCTACTCTACTGTGTTTCCTATGTGTTCCGAAAAGTGAGCTTGCTCAGAACAAAAAAACTGTGCTTCCTACACACACGGCCATATCTCGTTCAAGTCTGCTTAGGAACCTGACAAGAACAGTAGATCTTCTTCAGTCCAATACACTGTACTTGCTGGGAACAGATGTAAGTGCTATATGTCCTGTGTAGGGCAATGGCAGGGCAATAGTGACTCTGCTTACCAGAAAACAACTCTTGCTCGTAGGACCAGAAACTGCATGTGATTCAACTCCATTTAGGACTGGGAAACAAACTCTAGGTCGCTTTACAAGAAACACACTCTGCTTTTGAGAAAAGAGCACTCTTCTACTCTACTGTGTTTCCTATAGGGCCAGAACAGTGAGCTTGCTCAGAAAAAAGGAACTGTACTTCCTAAACACACGGGCCATATCTAGTTCAACTCTGCTTAGGAAACTGAGAAGAACAGTAGCTCCTCTTCATTTCAATACACTGTACTTGCTGGGAACAGACGGGAAGGCTATTTGCACTGTGTATGGCAATGGGAGCGCAATAGTGACTTTCCTTACCAGTAAACAACTCTTGCTCATAGGACCAGAAACTGCATGTGATTCCACTCCATTTAGGACTGGGAAACAAACGCTAGCTTGCCTTACAAAAAACACACTCTGCTTTTGAGAAAAGAGCACTCTTCTACTCTACTGTGTTTCCTATGGGGTTCGAACAGTGAGCTTGCTCAGAACAAAAGAACTGTGCTTCCTACACACACGGGCCATATCTAGTTCAACTCTGCTTAGGAAACTGACAAGAACAGTAGCTTTTCTTCAGTCCAATACACTGTACATGCTGGGAAGAGACGCGAGTGCTATTTGCTCTGTGTATGGCATTTCGAGCACAATAGTGACTCTTCTTATCAGAAAACAACTCTTGCTCATAGGACCAAAAACTGCATGTGACTCAAATCCATTTAGGACTGGGAAACAAACGTGAGCTCGCCTTACAAGAATCACACTCTGCTTTATAGAAAAGAGCACTCTTCTAAACTTCTGTGTTTCCTATAGGGCCAGAACAGTGAGCTTGCTCAGAACATAATAACTGTTCTTCCTAAACACACGGGCCATATCTAGTTCAACTCTGCTTAGGAAACTGACAAGAAGAGTAGCTCCTCTTCAGTCAGATACACTGTATTTGCTGGGAACAGACGCGAGTGCTATTTGCACTGTGTATGGCAAAGGGAGCACAAGAGTGACTTTCCTTACCAGAAAACAACTCTTGCTCGTAGGACAAGAAACTGCATGTGATTCAACTCCATTTAGGACTGGGAAACAAACGATAGCTTGCCTTACAAAAAACACACTCTGATTTTGAGAAAAGAGCACTCTTCTACTCTACTGTGTTTCCTTTTGGGTCCGAACAGTGAGCTTGCTCAGAACAAAAGAACTGTGCTTCCTATACACACGGCCATATCTAGTTCAATTCTGCTTAGGAACCTGACAAGAACAGTAGATCGTCTTCAGTCCAATACACTGTAGTTGCTGCGAACAGATGCCAGTGCTATTTGTCCTGTGTATTGCAATGGCAGCGCAATAGTGAATCTTCTTACCAGAAAACAACTCTTGCTCATAGGACCAAAAACTGCATGTGACTCAAATCCATTTAGGACTGGGAAACAAACGCGAGCTCGCCTTACAAGAAACACACTCTGCTTTATAGAAAAGAGCACTCTTCTACTCTACTGTGTTGTCTATAGGGCCAGAACAGTGAGCTTGCTCAGAACATAATAACTGTGCTTCCTAGACACTCGGGCCATATCTAGTTCAACTCTGCTTAGGAAACTAACAAGAACATTAGCTCCTCTTCAGTCCAATACACTGTACTTGCTGGGAACAGACGCGAGTGCTATTTGCACTGTGTATGGCAAAGGGAGCGCAATAGTGACTTTCCTTACCAGAAAACAACTCTTGCTCGTAGGACCAGAAACTGCATGTGATTCAACTCCTTATAGGACTGGGAAACAAATGAAAGCTTGCCTTACAAAAAACACACTCTGCTTTTGAGAAAAGAGCACTCTTCTACTCTACTGTGTTTCCTTTTGGGTCCGAACAGTGAGCTTGCTCAGAACAAAAGAACTGTGCTTCCTACACACACGGCCATATCTAGTTCAATTCTGCTTAGGAACCTAACAAGAACAGTAGATCCTCTTCAGTCCAATACACTGTAGTTGCTGCGAACAGATGCCAGTGCTATTTGTCCTGTGTATGGCAATGGCAGCGCAATAGTGAATCTTCTTACCAGAAAACAACTCTTGCTCGTAGTACCAGAAACTGCATGTGATTCAACTCCATTTAGGACTGCGGAACAAACGATAGCTCGCCTTACAAGAAACACACTCTGCTTTAGAGAAAAGAGCACTCTTCTACTCCACTGTGTTTCCTATGGGGTCCAAACAGTGAGCATGCTCAGAACAAAAGAACTGTGCTTCCTACACACACGGACCATATGTAGTTCAACTCTGCTTAGGAAACTGACAAGAACAGTAGCTCCTCTTCAGTCCGAACACTGTACTTGCTGGGAACAGACGCGAGTGCTATTTGCACTGTGTATGGCAATGACAGCGCAATAGTGACTCTCCTTACCAGAAAACAACTCTTGCTCGTAGGAACACAAACTGCATGTGATTCAACGCCATTTAGGACTGGGAAACAAATGGTAGCTTGCCTTACAAGAAACACTCTCTGCTTTTTAGAAAAAAACACTCTTCTACTCTACTGTGTTTCCTATGGGGTCCAAACAGTGAGCTTGCTCAGAACAAAAGAACTGTGCTTCCTACACACATGGACCATATCTAGTTCAACTCTGCTTAGGAAACTGACAAGAACAGTAGCTCCTATTCAGTCCAATACACTGTACATGCTGGGAACAGACGCGAGTGCTATTTGCACTGTGTATGGCATTTGGAGCACAATAGTGACTCTTCTTACCAGAAAACAACTCTTGCTCATAGGACCAAAAACTGCATGTGACTCAAATCCATTTAGGACTGGGAAACAAACGATAGCTTGCCTTAGAAAAACACACTCTGCTTTTGAGAAAAGAGCACTCTTCTACTCTACTCTGTTTCCTATGGGGTCCAAACAGTGAGCTTGCTCAGAACGAAAGAACTGTGCTTCCTACACACACGGCCATATCTAGTTCAATTCTGCTTAGGAACCTGACAAGAACAGTACATCTTCTCCAGTCCAATACACTGTACTTGCTGCGAACAGACGCGAGTGCTTTTTGCACTGTGTATGGCAATGGGAGCGCAATAGTGACTTTCCTTACCAGAAAACAACTCTTGCTGGTAGGACGAGAAACTGCATGTGATTCAACTCCATTTAGGACTGGGAAACAAATGCTAGCTCGCCTTACATGAAACACACTCTGCTTTTGAGAAAACAGCAGTCTTCTACTCTACTGTGTTTCCTGTAGGGCCAGAATAGTGAGCTTGCTCAGAACAAAAGAACTGTGCTTCCTATACACACGGACATATCTAATTCAATTCTGCTTAGGAAACTGACAAGAACAGTAGCTCCTCTTCAGTCCAATACACTGTACATGCTGGGAACAGACGCCAGTGCTATTTGCCCAGTGTATGATAATGGGAGCGCAATAGTGACTCTTCTTACCAGAAAACAACTCTTGCTCGTAATACCAGAAACTGCATGTGATTCAACTCCATTTATAACTGGGAAACAAACGCTAGCTCGCCTTACAATAAACACACTCTGCTTTTGAGAAAAGAGCACTCTTCTGGTCTAATGTGTTTTTTGTAAGGCCAGAATAGTGAGCTTGCTCAGAACAAAAGAACTGTGCTTCCTACACACACCGACTATATCTAGTTCAACTCTACTTAGGAAACTGACAAGAACAGTAGATCCTCTTCAGTCCAATACACTGTACATGCTGGGAACAGACGCCAGTGCTATTTGCCCTGTGTATGACAATGGGAGCGCAATAGTGACTTTTCTTACCAGAAAACAACTCTTGCTCGTAGGACCAGACACTGCATGTGATTCAACTCCATTTAGGACTGGGAAACAAACACTAGCTTGCCTTACAAGAAACACACTTTGCTTTTGAGAAAAGATCACTCTTCTACTCTACTGTGTTTCCTATAGGGCCAGAACAGTGAGCTTGCTCAGAACAAAAGAACTGTGCTTCCTACACACAAGGGCTATATCTAGTTTAACTCCGCTTAGGAAACTGACAAGAACAGTAGCTCCTCTTCAGTCCAATACACTGTACTTGCAGGGAACAGACGCCAGTGCTATTTGCCCTGTGTATGACAATGGGAGTTCAATAGTGACTCTTCTTACCAGAAAAAAAAAAAAAAACTCTTGAACGTAGGACCAGAAACTGCATGTGATTCAACTCCATTTAGGACTGCGCAACAAACGCTACCTTGCCTTACAAGAAAAACACTCTGCTTTTTAAAGAAGGCACTCTTCTACTCTAATGTGTTTTCTATGGCTTCGATCAGTGAGCTTACAATACAAAAGAACTGTGCTTCCTACACACACGGGCCATATCTAGTTCAACTCTGGATAGGAAACTGACAAGAACAGTAGCTCCTCTTCAGTCCAATACACTGTACTTGATGGGAACAGACGCAAGTCCTCTTTGCACTGTATATGGCAATGGGAGCGAAATAGTGACTCTTCTTACCAGAAAACAACTCTTGCTCATAGGACCAGAAACTGCATGTGATTCAACTCCTTTTAGGACGGGAAACAAATGCTAGCTCGCCTTACAAGAAACACTCTCTGCTTTTGAGAAAAGAGCACTCTTCTACTCTACTGTATTTCCTATAGGACCAGAATAGTGAGCTTGCTCAGAACAAAAGAACTGTGCTTCCTACACACACGGGCTATATCTAGTTCAACTCTGCTTAGGAAACTGACAAGAACAGTAGCTCCTCTTCAGTCCAATACACTGTATATGCTGGGAACAGACGCCAGTGCTATTTGCCCAGTGTATGATAATTTGAGCGCAATAGTGACTCTTCTTACCAGAAAAAAACTCTTGCTCGTAGGACCAGAAACTGCATGTGATTCAACTCCATTTATAACTGGGAAACAAACGCTAGCTCGACTTATAATAAACACACTCTGCTTTTGAGAAAAGAGCACTCTTCTGGTCTAATGTGTTTTTTGTAAGGCCAGAATAGTGAGCTTGCTCAGAACAAAAGAACTGTGCTTCCTACAAACACCGACTATATCTAGTTCAACTCTGCTTAGGAAACTGACAAGAACAGTAGATCCTCTTCAGTCCAATACACTGTACATGCTGGGAACAGACGCCAGTGCTATTTGCCCTGTGTATGACAATGGGAGCGCAATAGTGACTTTTCTTACCAGAAAACAACACTTGCTCGTAGGACCAGACACTGCATGTGATTCAACTCCATTTAGGACTGGGAAACAAACACTAGCTTGCCTTACAAGAAACACACTTTGCTTTTGAGAAAAGATCACTCTTCTACTCTACTGTGTTTCCTATAGGGCCAGAACAGTGAGCTTGCTCAAAACAAAAGAACTGTGCTTCCTACACACAAGGGCTATATCTAGTTTAACTCCCCTTGGAAACTGAGAAGAACAGTTGCTCATCTTCAGTCCAGTACAGTGTACTTGCTGGGAACAGACGCGAGTGATATTTGCACTATGTATGGCAATGGGAGCTCAATAGTGACTTTCCTTACCAGAAAACAACTCTAGCTCGTAGGACCAAAAACTGCATGTGATTCAACTCCATTTACGACTGCGAAACAAACGCTAGCTCGCCTTACAAGAAACATACTCTGCTTTTGAGAAAAGAGCACTCTTCTACCCTACAGTGTTTCCTACAGGGCCAAAACAGTGAGCTTGCTCAGAACAAAAGAACTGTGCTTCCTACACACATGGCCATATCTAGTTCAATTCTGCTTAGGAAACTGACAAGAACAGTAGATCCTCTTCCGTCCCATACACTGTACTTGCTGGGAACAGACGCCAGTGCTATTTGCCCTGTGTATGAAAATGGGAGCACAATAGTGACTCTTCTTACCAGAAAACAACTCTTGCTCGTAGGAATAGAAACTGCATGTGATTCAACTCCATTTATAACTGGGAAACAAACGCTAGCTCGCCTTACAAGAAACACACTCTGCTTATGAGAAAAGAGCACTCTTCTAGTCTAATGTGTTTTTTGTAGGGCCAGAATAGTGAGCTTGCTCAGAACAAAAGAACTGTGCTTCCTACACACACCGACTATATCTAGTTCAACTCTGCTTAGGAAACTGACAAGAACAGTAGATCCTCTTCAGTCCAATACAGTGTACATGCTGGGAACAGACGCCACTGCTATTTGCCCTGTGTAATTCAATGGGAGCGCAATAGTGACTCTTCTTACCAGAAAACAACTCTTGCTCGTAAGACCAGAAACTGCATGTGATTCAACTCCATTTAGGACTGGGAAACAAACGCTAGCTTGCCTTACAAGAAACACACTCTGCTTTTGAGAAAAGAGCACTCTTCTACTCTACAGTGATTCCTATGGGGTCTGAACAGTGAGCTTGCTCAGAACAAAAGAACTGTGCTTCCTACACACACGGGCCATATACAGTTCAATTCTGCTTAGGAAACTGACAAGAACAGTAGATCCTCTTCAGTCCAATACACTGTACATGCAGGACAAATGCTAGTGCTATTTGCAATGTGTGTGACAATGGGACCGCAATGGTGACTCTTCTTATCAGAAAACATCTCTTGCTCATAGGACCACAAACTGCAAGTGATTCAAATCCATTTAGGAGTGCGAAACAAACGCTAGCTCGCCTCACAAGAAAAACACACTGCTTTTGAGAAAAGAGCACTCTTCTACTCTACTGTGTTTCCTAAAGGGCCAGAACAGTGAGCTTGCTCAGAACAAAAGAATTGTGCTTCCTACACACACGGGCTATATCTAGTTCAACTCTGCTTAGGAAACTGACAAGAACAGTAGCTCCTCTTCAGTCCAATACACTGTACCCGGTGGGAACAGATGGCAGTGCTATTTGCCCTGTGTATGACAATGGGAGCTCAATAGTGACTCTTCTTACCAGAAAAAAACTCTTGCTCGTAGGACCAGAAACTGCAGCTGATCCAACTCCATTTAGGACTGCGAAACAACCGCCAGCTCGCCTTACAAGAAACACACTCTCTTTTGAGAGAAGAGCACTCTTCTACTCTACAGTGTTTCCTATGGTGTCCGAACAGTGAGCTTGCTCAGAACAAATGAACTGTGCTTACTACACACACGGGCCATATCTAGTTCAACTCTACTTAGGAAACTGACAAGAACAGTAGCTCCTCTTCAGTCCAATACACTGTACTTGCTGGGAACAGACGCGAGTGCTATTTGCACTGTGTATGTCAATGGGAGCGCAATAGTGACTTTCTTTACCAGAAAACAACTCTATGTCGTAGGACCAGAAACTGCATGTGATTCAACTCCATTTAGGACTGCGAAACAAACGCTAGCTCGCCTTACAAGAAACACACTCTGCTTTTGAGAAAAGAGCACTCTTCTACTCTACTGTGTTTCCTATATGGCCAGAATAGTGAGTTGCTCAGAACAAAAGAACTGTGCTTCCTACACACAGGGGCCATATCTAGTTCAACTCTGCTTAGGAAACTGAGAAGAACAGTAGCTCATCTTCAGTCCAATACAGTGTACTTGCTGGGAACAGACGCGAGTGCTGTTTGCACTATGTATGGCAATGGTAGCTCAATAGTGACTTTCCTTACCAGAAAAGAACTCTAGCTCGTAGGACCAAAAACTACATGTGATTCAACTCCATTTAGGACTGGGAAACAAACGCTAGGTCGCCTTACAAGAAACACACTCTGCTTTTGAGAAAAGAGCACTCATCTACTCTACTGTGTTTCCTACAGGGCCAAAACAGTGAGCTTGCTCAGAACAAAAGAACTGTGCTTCCTACACACACGGCCATATCTAGTTCAATTCTGAATAGGAAACAGACAAGAACAGTAGATCCTCTTCTGTCCCATACACTGTACTTACTGGGAAGAGACGCCAGTTCTATTTGCCCTGTGTATGACAATGAGAGCACAATAGTGACTCTTCTTACCAGAAAACAACTCTTGCTCGTAGGACCAGAAACTGCATGTGATTCATCTCCATTTATATCTGGGAAACAAACGCTAGCTTGCCTTACAATAAACACACTCTGCTTTTGAGAAAAGAGCACTCTTCTAGTCTAATGTGTTTTTTGTAGGGCCAGAATAGTGAGCTTGCTCAGAACAAAAGAACTGTGCTTCCTACACACACCGACTATATATAGTTCAACTCTGCTTAGGAAACTGACAAGAACAGTAGATCCTCTTCAGTCCAATACACTGTACATGCTGGGAACAGACGCCAGTGCTATTTGCCCTGTGTATGACAATGGGAGCGCAACATTGACTCTTCTTACCAGAAAACAACTCTTGCTCGTAGGACCAGACACTGCATGTGATTCAACTCCATTTAGTACTGGGAAACAAACACTAGCTTGCCTTACAAGAAATACACTTTGCTTTAGAGAAAAGATCACTCTTCTAATCTACTGTGTTTCCTATAGGCCAGAATAGTGAGCTTGCTCAGAACAAAAGAACTGTGCTTCCTACACACCCGGGCTATATCTAGTTCAACTCTGCTTAGGAACCTGACAAGAACAGTAGCTCCTCTTCAGTCCAATACACTGTACATGCTGGGAACAGACGCCAGTGCTATTTGCCCTGTGTATGATAATGGGAGCACAATAGTGACTCTTCTTACCAGAAAACAACTCTTGCTCGTAGGACCAGAAACTGCAAGTGATTCAACTCCATTTATAACTGGGAAACAAACGCTAGCTCATCTTACAATAAACAAACTCTGCTTTTGAGAAAAGAGCACTCTTCTAGTCTAATGTGTTTTTTTTGTAGGGCCAGAATAGTGAGCTTGCTCAGAACAAAAGAACTGTGCTTCCTACACACACCGAGTATATCTAGTTCAACTCTGCTTAGGAAACTGACAAGAACAGTAGATCCTCTTCAGTCCAATACACTGTACATGCTGGGAACAGACGCCAGTGCTATTTGCCCTGTGTATGACAATGGGAGCACAATAGTGACTCTTCTTAATAGAAAACAAATCTTGCTCGTAGTACCAGAAACTGCATGTGACTCAACTCCATTTAGGACTGGGAAACAAACGCTAGCTCGATTACAAGAAACACACTCTGCTTTTGAGAAAAGAGCACTCTTCTACTCTACTGTGTTTCCTATGGTGTCCGAACAGTGAGCTTGCTCAGAACAAAAGAACTGTGCTTCCTACACGCACGGGCCATATCTAGTTTAACTCCGCTTAGGAAACTGACAAGAACAGTAGCTCCTCTTCAATCCTATACACTGTACTTGCTGGGCACAGACGCGAGAGATATTTGCACTGTATATGGCAATGGGAGCGCAATAGTGACTCTTCTTACTAGAAAACATCTCTTGCTCGTAGGACCAGAAACTGCATGGGATTCAACTCCATTTAGGACTGGGAAACAAACGCTAGCTCGCCTTACAAGAAACACACTCTGATTTTGAGAAAAGAGCACTCTTCTACTCTACTGTGTTTCCTATGGTGTCCGAACAGTGAGTCTTGCTCAGAACAAAAGAACTGTGCTTCCTACACACACGGGTTATACATAGTTCAAATCTGCTTAGGAAACTGACAAGAACAGTAGCTCCTCTTCAGTCCAATACACTGTACATGCTGGAAACAGACACCAGTGCTATTTGCCCTGTGTATGACTACGGGAGCGCAATAGTGACTCTTCTTACCAGAAAACAACTCTTGCTCGTAGGACCGCAAATTGCATGTGATTCAACTCCATTTAGTACAGGGAAAGAAAAGCTAGCTTGCCTAACAAGAAACACACCCCTCTTTTGAGAAAAGAGCACTCTTCTACTCTACTATGTTTCCTATAGTGCCAGAAGAGTGAGCTTGCTCAGAACAAAGAACTGTCTGTCCTACACACACGGGTTATATCTAGTTTAACTGTGCTTAGGAAACTGACAAGAACAGTAGCTTCTCTTCAGTCCGATACACTGTACTTGCTGGGAAAAGACGCGAGTGCTATTTGCACTGTGTATGGCAATGGGAGCGCAATAGTGACTCTTCTTACCAGAAAACAACTCTTGCTCGTAGAACCAAAAACTGCATGTGATTCAACTCCATTTAGGACTTGGAAACAAAAGCTAGCTCTCCTTACAAGAAACTCTCTCTGCTTTTGAGAAAAGAGCACTCATCTACTCTACTGTGTTTCCTTTAGGGCCAGAACAGTGAGCTTGCTCAGAACAAAAGAACTGTGCTTCCTACACACACGGCCATATCTAGTTCAATTCTGCTTAGGAAACTGACAAGAACAGTAGATCCTCTTCCATCCCATACACTCTACTTGCTGGGAACAGCCGCCAGTGCTTTTTGCCCTGTGGATGACAATGGGAGCACAATAGTGACTCTTCTTACCAGAAAACAACTCTTGCTCGTAGGACCAGAAACTGCATGTGATTCAACTCCATTTAGGACTGGGAAACAAACGCTAGCTTGCTTTACAAGAAAAACACTCTGCTTTTGAGCAAAGAGCACTCTTCTACTCTACTGTGTTTCCTATAGGGCCAGAATAGTGAGCTAGCTCAGAACAAAAGAACTGTGCTTCCTACACACACGGGCAATATCTAGTTCAACTCTGCTTAGGAAACTGACAAGAACAGTAGCTCCTCTTCATTCCAATACACGGTACATGCTGGGAACAGACGCCAGTGCTATTTGCCCTGTGTATGATAATGGGAGCGCAATAGTGACTCTTCCTAACAGAAAACAACTCTTGCTCATAGGATCAGAAACTGCATGTGATTCAACTCCATTTAAAGCTGGGAAAAAAACGCTAGCTCGCCTTACAATAAACACACTCTGCTTTTGAGAAAAGAGCACTCTTCTTGTCTAATGTGTTTTTTGTAGAGCCAGAATAGTGAGCTTGCTCAGAATAAAAGAACTGTGCTTCCTACACACACCGACTATATCTAGTTCAACTCTGCTTAGGAAACTGACAAGAACAGTAGATCCTCTTCAGTCCAATATGCTGTACATGCGGGGAACAGACGCCAGTGCTATTTGCCCTGTGTATGACAATGGGAGCTCAATAGTGACTCTTCTTACCAGAAAACAACTCTTGCTCGTAGAACCAGAAACTGCACGTGATTCAACTCCATTTAGGACTGGGAAAGAAACACTAGCTCGCCTTACAGGAAACACACTCTGCTTTTGAGGAAAGAGCACTCTTCTACCCAACTGTGTTTTCTATGGGGTCCGAACAGTGAGCTTGCTCAGAAAAAATGAACTGTGCTTCCTACACACACGTGCCATGTCTAGTTCAACTCTGCTTAGGAAACTGACAAGAACAGTAGCTCCTTTTCAGTCCAATACACTCTACTTAAGGGGAAGAGACGCGAGTGCTATTTGCACTGTGTATGGCAATGGGAGCACAATAGTGACTTTCCTTACCAGAAAACAACTCTTGCTCGTAGGATCAAAAACTGCATTTGATTCAACAACATGTAGGACTGGGAAACTAACGCTACTCGCCTTACAAGAAACACAATCTGTTTTTGAGAAAAGAGCACTCTTCTACTCTACTGTGATTCCTATAGGGCCAGAATAGTGAGCTTGCTCAGAACAAAAGAACTGTGCTTCCTACACACACGGGTTACATCTAGTTCAACTCTGCTTAGGAAACTGACAAGAACAGTAGCTCCTCTTCAGTCTAATACACTGTACATGCTGGGAACAGACGCCAGTGCTATTTGCCCTGTGTATGACAACGGGAGCGCAATAGTGACTCTTCTTACCAGAAAACAACTCTTGCTCGTAGGACCGCAAATTGCATGTGATTCATCTCCGTTTAGGACAGGGAAACAAACGCTAGCTTGCCTTACAAGAAACACACCCCTCTTTTGAGAAAAGAGCACTATTCTACTCTACTATGTTTCCTATAGGGCCAGAATAGTGAGCTTGCTCAGAACAAAGAACTGTCTGTCCTACACACACGGGTTATATCTAGTTTAACTGTGCTTAGGAAACTGACAAGAAGAGTAGCTTCTCTTCAGTCCAATACACTGTACTTGCTGGGAACAGACGCGAGTGCTATTTGCACTGTGTATGGCAATGGGAGCACAATAGTGACTCTTCTTACCAAAAAACAACTCTTGCTCGTAGGACCAGAAACTGCATGGGATTCAACTCCATTTAGGACTTGGAAACAAAAGCTAGCTCGCTTACAAGAAACTCTCTCTGCTTTTGAGAATAGAGCACTCTTCTACTCTACTGTGTTTCCTTTAGGGCCAGAACAGTGAGCTTGCTCAGAACAAAAGAACTGTGCTTCCTACACACACGGCCATATCTAGTTCATTTCTGCTTAGGAAACTGACAAGAACAGTAGATCCTCTTCCGTCCCATACACTGTACTTGGTGGGAACAGATGCCAGTGCTATTTGCCCTGTGTATGACAATGGGAGCTCAATAGTGACTCTTCCTACCAGAAAAAAAACTCTTGCTCGTATGACCAGAAACTGCAACTGATTCAACTCCATTTAGAACTGCGAAACAACCGCCAGCTCGCCTTACAAGAAACCCACTCTGCTTTTGAGATAAGAGCACTCTTCTACTCTACAGTGTTTCCTATGGGGTCCGAACAGTGAGCTTGCTCAGAACAAAAGAACTGTGCTTCCTACATACACGGGCCATATCTAGTTCAACTCTACTTAGGAAACTGACAAGAACAGTAGCTCCTCTTCAGTCCAATACACTTTACTTGCTGGGAACAGACGCGAGGGCTATTTGCACTGTCTATGTCAATGGGAGCGCAATAGTGACTTTCTTTACCAGAAAACAACTCTATCTCGTAGGACCAGAAACTGCATGTGATTCCACTCCATTTAGGACTGGGAACCAAACGCAAGCTCGCCTTACAAGAAACACACTCTGCTTTTGAGAAAAGAGCACTCTTCTACTCTACTGTGTTTCCTATGGTGTCCGAACAGTGAGCTTGCTCAGAACAAAAGAACTGTGCTTCCTACACACACGGGACATCTCTACTTCAACTCTGCTTCGGAAACTGACAAGAACAGTAGCTCCCCTTCAGTCCAATACACTGTACTTGCTGGGAACAGACGTGAGTGCTATTTGCACTGTGTATGGCAATGGGAGCGCAATAGTGACTCTTCTTACCAGATAACAACTCTTGCTCGTAGGACCAGAAACTGCATGGGATTCAACTCCATTTAGGACTGGGAAACAAACACTAGCTCACCTTACAAGAAATATACTCTCCTTTTGAGAAAAGAGCACTCTTGTACTCTACTGTGTTTCCTATAGGGCCAGAACAGTGAGCTTGCTCAGAACAAAAGAACTGTGCTTCCTACATGCACGGGCCATATCTAGTTTAACTCTGCTTAGGAAACTGACAAGAACAGTAGCTCCTCTTCAATCCAATACACTGTACTTGCTGGGCACAGACGCGAGAGCTATTTGCACTGTATATGGCAATGGGGGCGCAATAGTGACTCTTCTTACCAGAAAACATCTCTTGCTCTTAGGACCAGAAACTGCATGGGATTCAACTCCATTTAGGACTGGGAAACAAACGCTAGCTTGCCTTACAAGAAACACACTCTGCTTTTGAGAAAAGAGCACTCTTCTACTCTACTGTGTTTCCTATAGGGCCAGAAAAGTGAGCTTGCTCAGAACAAAATAACTGTGCTTCCTACACACACGGGCCATGTCTAGTTCAACTCTGCATAGCAAACTTCCAAGAACAGTAGCTCCTTTTCAGGCCAATACATTGTACATACTGGGAACAGACGCCAGTGCTATTTGCACTGTGTATGGCAATGGGAGCACAATAGTGACTTTCCTTACCAGAAAACAACTCTTGCTCGTAGGATCAAAAACTGCATGTGATTAAACTATATGTAGGACTGGGAAACAAATGCTAGCTCGCATTACAAGAAACACACTCTGATTTGAGAAAAGAGCACTCTTCTAGTCTAATGTGTTTTTTGTAGGGCCAGAATAGTGAGCTTGCTCAGAACAAAAGAACTGTGCTTTCTACACACACCGACTCTATCTAGTTCAACTCTGCTTAGGAAACTGACAAGAACAGTAGATCCTCTTCAGTCCCATACACTGTACATGCTGGGAACAGACGCCAGTGCTATTTGCCCTGTGTATGACAATGGGAGCGCAATAGTGACTCTTCTTACCAGAAAACAACTCTTGCTCGTAGGACCAGAAACTGCATGTGATTCAACTCCATTTAGGACTGCGAAACAAACGCTAGCTCGCCTTACAAGAAACACACTCTGCTTTTGAGAAAAGAGCACTCTTCTACTCTACTGTGTTTCCTTTGGGGTCCAAACAGTGAGCTTGCTCAGAACAAAAGAACTGTGCTTTCTACACACACGGGCTATATCTAGTTCAACTCTGTTTAGGAAACTGACAAGAACAGTAGCTCCTCTTCAGTCCAATACACTGTACTTGCTGGGAACAGACGCCAGTGCTATTTGCCCTGTGTATGACAATGGGAGTTCAATAGTGACTCTTCTTACCAGAAAAAAAACTCTTGCTCGTAGGACCAGAAACTGCATGTGATTCAACTCCATTTAGGACTGCGCAACAAACGCTAGATTGCCTTACAAGAAAAACACTCTGCTTTTGAGAAAAGGGCACTCTTCTACTCTAATGTGTTTCCTATGGGTTCGATAAGTGAGCTTACAGTACAAAAGAACTGTGCTCTCTACACACACGGGCCATATCTAGTTCAACTCTGCTTAGGAAACTGACAAGAACAGTAGCTCCTCTTCAGTCCAATACACTGTACTTGATGGGAACAGACGCGAGGCCTCTTTGCACTGTGTGTGGCAATGGGAGCGCAATAGTGATTTTCCTTACCAGAAAAAAACTCTTGCTCGTAGGATCAAAAACTGCATGTGATTCAACTACTATTAGGACTGGTAAACAAATGCTAGCTCCCCTTACAAGAAACACACTCTGCTTTTGAGAAAAGATCGCTCTTCTACTCTACTGTGTTTCCTATAGGGCCAGAACAGTGAGCTTACTCAGAACAAAAGAACTGTGCTTCCTACAAACAACGGCCATATCTAGTTCAATTTTGCTTAGGAAAATAACAAGAACAGTAGATCCTCTTCAGTCCCATACACTGTACTTGCTGGGAACAGACGCGAGTGCTATTTGCACTGTATATGACAATGGGAGCGAAATAGTGACTCTTCTTACCAGAAAACAACTCTTGCTCGTAGGACCAGAAACTGCATGTGATTCAACTCCTTGTAGGACGGGAAACAAACGCTAGCTCGCCTTACTAGAAACACTCTCTGCTTTTGAGAAAATAGCACTCTTCTACTCTACTGTATTTCCTATAGGACCAGAATTTTGAGCTTGCTCAGAACAAAAGAACTGTGCTTCCTACACACACGGGCTATATCTAGTTCAACTCTGCTTAGGAAACTGACAAGAACAGTAGCTCCTCTTCAGTCCAATACACTGTACTTGGTGGGAACAGATGCCAGTGCTATTTGCCCTGTGTATGACAATGGGAGCTCAATAGTGACTCTTCCTACCAGAAAAAAACTCTTGCTCGTATGACCAGAAACTGCAACTGATTCAACTCCATTTAGGACTGCGAAACAACTGCCAGCTCGCCTTACAAGAAACCCACTCTGCTTTTGAGATAAGAGCACTCTTCTACTCTACAGTGTTTCCTATGGGGTCCGAACAGTGAGCTTGCTCAGAACAAAAGAACTGTGCTTCCTACATACACGGGCCATATCTAGTTCAACTCTACTTAGGAAACTGACAAGAACAATAGCTCCTCTTCAGTCCAATACACTTTACTTGCTGGGAACAGACGCGAGGGCTATTTGCACTGTGTATGTCAATGGGAGCGCAATAGTGACTTTCTTTACCAGAAAACAACTCTATCTCGTAGGACCAGAAACTGCATGTGATTCAACTCCATTTAGGACTGGAAACCAAATACTAGCTCGCCTTACAAGAAACACACTCTGCTTTTGAGAAAAGAGCACTCTTCTACTCTACTATGTTTCCTATAGGGCCAGAACAGTGAGCTTGCTCAGAACAAAAGAACTGTGCTTCCTACACACAGGGGCCATATCTAGTTCAACTCTGCTTAGGAAACTGAGAAGAACAGTAGCTCATCTTCAGTCCAATACAGTGTACTTGCTGGGGACAGACACGAGTGCTATTTGCACTATGTATGGCAATGGGAGCTCAATAGTGACTTTCCTTACCAGAAAACAACTCTTGCTCGTAGGAGCAAAAACTGCATGTGATTCAACTCCATTTAGGACTGGGAAACAAAAGCTAGCTCGCCTTACAAGAAACACACTCTGCTTTTGGGAAAAGAGCACTCATCTACTCTACTGTGTTTCCTACAGGGCCAAAACAGTTAGCTTGCTCAGAACAAAAGAACTGTGCTTCCTACACACATGGCCATATCTAGTTCAATTCTGCTTAGGAAACTGACAAGAACAGTAGATCCTCTTCCGTCCCATACACTGTACTTACTGGGAACAGACGCCAGTGCTATTTGCCCTGCGTATGACAATGGGATCACAATAGTGACTCTTCTTACCAGAAAACAACTCTTGCTCGTAGGACCAGAAACTGCATGTGATTCAACTCCATTAAGGACTGGTAAACAAACACTAGCACACTTTACAAGGAAAACACTCTGCTTTTGAGAAAAGTGCAGTCTTCTACTCTTCTGTGTTTCCTAAAGGGCCAGAATAGTGAGCTTGCTCAGAACAAAAGAACTGTGCTTCCTACACACACGGGCTATATCTAGTTCAACTCTGCTTAGGAAACTGACAAGAACAGTAGCTCCTCTTCAGTCCAATACACTGTACTTGATGGGAACAGACGTGAGGACTCTTTGCACTGTGTGCGGCAATGGGAGCGCAATAGTGATTTTCCTTACCAGAAAAATACTCTTGCTCGTAGGATCAAAAACTGCATGTGATTCAACTACATTTAGGACTGGGAAACAAATGCTAGCTCCCCTTACAAGAAACACACTCTGCTTTTGAGAAAAGATCACTCTTCTACTCTACTGTGTTTCTTATAGGGCCAGAACAGTGAGCTTACTCAGAACAAAAGAACTGTGCTTCCTCACACACAGCCATATCTAGTTCAATTTTGCTTAGGAAACTAACAAGAACAGTAGATCCTCTTCAGTCCCATACACTGTACTTGCTGGGAACAGACGCGAGTGCTATTTGCTCTGTATATGACAATGGGAGCGAAATAGTGACTCTTCTTACCAGAAAACAACTCTTGCTCGTAGGACCAGAAACTGCATGTGATTCAACTCCTTTTAGGACGGGAAACAAACGCTAGCTCGCCTTACTAGAAACACTCTCTGCTTTTGAGAAAATAGCACTTTTCTACTCTACTGTATTTCCTATAGGACCAGAATTTTGAGCTTGCTCAGAACAAAAGAACTGTGCTTCCTGCACACACGGGCTATATCTAGTTCAACTCTGCTTAGGAAACTGACAAGAACAGTAGCTCCTCTTCAGTCCAATACACTGTACTTGGTGGGAACAGATGCCAGTGCTATTTGCCCTGTGTATGACAATGGGAGCTCAATAGTGACTCTTCCTACCAGAAAAAAACTCCTGCTCGTATGACCAAAAAATGCAACTGATTCAACTCCATTTAGGACTGCGAAACAACCGCCAGCTCACCTTACAAGAAACCCACTCTGCTTTTGAGATAAGAGCACTCTTCTACTCTACAGTGTTTCCTATGGGGTCTGAACAGTGAGCTTGCTCAGAACAAAAGAACTGTGCTTCCTACATACACGGGCCATATCTAGTTCAACTCTACTTAAGAAACTGACAAGAACAGTAGCTCCTCTTCAGTCCAATACACTTTACTTGCTGGGAACAGACGCGAGGGCTATTTGCACTGTGTATGTCAATGGGAGCACAATAGTGACTTTCTTTACCAGAAAACAACTCTATCTCGTAGGACCAGAAACTGCATGTGATTCAACTACATGTAGGACTGTGAAACAAACGCTAGCTCGCCTTACAAGAAACACACTCTGCTTTTGAGAAAAGAGCACTCTTCTACTCTACTGTGTTTCCTATAGGGCCAAAACAGTGAGCTTGCTCAGAACAAAAGAACTGTGCTTCCAACACACACGGGCCGTGTCTAGTTCAACTCTGCTTAGCAAACTGACAAGAACAGTAGCTCCTTTTCAGGCCAATACACTGTACATGCTGGGAATAGACGCCAGTGCTATTTGCACTGTGTATGGCAATGGGAGCACAATAGTGACTTTCCTTACCAGAAAACAACTCTTGCTTGTAGGATCAAAAACTGCATGTGATTCAACTACATGTAGGACTGGGAAACAATTGCTAGCTCGCATTACAAGAAACACACTCTGATTTGAGAAAAGAGCACTCATCTACTCTACTGTGATTCCTATAGGCCAGAATAGTGAGCTTGCTCAGAAAAAAAGAACTGTGCTTCCTACATACACGGGTTATATCTAGTTCAACTCTGCTTAGGAAACTGACAAGAACAGTAGCTCCTCTTCATTCCAATACACTGTACTTGCTAGGAACAGACGCCAGTGCTATTTGTCCTGTGAATGACAATGGGAGCGCAATAGTGACTTTCCTTACCAGAAAAAAACTCTTGCTCGTAGGACCAGAAACTGCATGTGACTCAACTCCATTTAAGATTGGGAAACAAACGCTAGCTCGCCTTACAAGAAACACACTCTGCTTTTGAGAAAAGAGCACTCTTCTACTCTGCTGTGTTTCCTATAGGGCCAGAATAGTGACCTTGCTCAGAACAAAAGAACTGTGCTTCCTACACACACGGGCTATATCTAGTTCAACTCTGCTTAGTAAAATGACAAGAACAGTAGCTCCTCTTCAGTCCAATACACTGTACTTGCTGGGAATAGACGCTAGTGCTATTTGCCCTGTGTATGACAATGGGAGATCAATAGTGACTCTTCTTACCAGAAAACAACTCTTGCTCGTAGGACCAGAAACTGCATGTGAATCAACTCCATATAGGACTGGGAAACAAACGCTAGCTCGCCTTACAAGAAACACACTGTGCTTTTGAGAAAAGAGCACTCTTCTACTCTACTGTGTTTCCTATAGGACCAGAATAGTGAGCTTGCTCAGAACAAAAGAACTGTGCTTCCTAAGCACACGGGCTATATCTAGTTCAACTCTGCTTAGGAAACTGACAAGAACAGTAGCTCCTCTTGAGTTCAATACACTGTACTTGGTGGGAACAGATGCCAGTGCTATTTGCCCTGTGTATGACAATGGGAACTCAATAGTGACTCTTCTTACCAGAAAAAAACTCTTGCTCGTAGTACCAGAAACTGCAACTGATTCAACTCCATTTAGGACTGCGAAACAACCGCCAGCTCGCCTTACAAGAAACCCACAGTGCTTTTGGGATAAGAGCACTCTTCTACTCTACAGTGTTTCCTAAGAGGTCCGAACAGTGAGCTTGCTCAGAACAAAAGAACTGTGCTTCCTACACACACGGGCCATATCTAGTTCAACTCTACTTAGGAAACTGACAAGAACAGTAGCTCCTCTTCAGTCCAATACACTGTACATGCTGTTAACAGAGGCCAGTGCTGTTTGCCCTGTGTATGATAATGGGAGCGCAATAGTGACTCTTCTTACCAGAAAACAACTCTTGCTCGTAGGACCAGAAACTGCATGTGATTCAACTCCATTTATAACTGGGAAACAAACGCTACCTCGCCTTACAATAAACACACTCTGCTTTTGAGAAAAGAGCACTCTTCTAGTCTAATGTGTTTTTTGTAGGGCCAGAATAGTGAGCTTGCTCAGAACAAAAGAACTGTGCTTCCTACACACACCGACTATATCTAGTTCAACTCTGCTTAGGAAACTGACAAGTACAGTAGATCCTCTTCAGTCCAATACACTGTACATGCTGGGAACAGACGCCAGTGCTATTTGCCCTGTGTATGACAATGGGAGCGCAATAGTGACTCTTCTTACCAGAAAAAAACTCATGCTCGTAGGACCAGACACTGCATGTGATTCAACTCCATTTAGGACTGGGAAACAAACACTAGCTTGCCTTACAAGAAACACACTTTGCTTTTGAGAAAAGGTCACTCTTCTAATCTACTGTGTTTCCTATAGGGCCAGAACAGTGAGCTTGCTCAGAACAAAAGAACTGTGCTTCCTACTCACACGGCCATATCTAGTTTAACTCCACTTAGGAAACTGACAAGAACAGTAGCTCCTCTTCAGTCCAATACACTGTGCTTGCTGGGCACAGACTTGAGAGCTATTTCCACTGTATATGGCAATGGGAGCGCAATAGTGACTATTCTTACCAGAAAACAACTCTTGCTCGTAGGACCAGAAACTGCATGGGATTCAACTCCATTTCAGACTGGAAAACAAACACTAGCTCGCCTTACAAGAAACACACTCTGCTTTTGAGAAAAGAGCACTCTTCTACTCTACTGTGTTTCCTATGGGTCCGAACAGTCAGCTTGCTCAGAACAAAAGATCTGTGCTTCCTACACACAGGGGCCATATCTAGTTCAACTCTGCTTAGGAAACTGACAAGAACAGTAGCTCCTCCTCAGTCCAATACACTGTACTTGATGGGAACAGACGCGAGTCCTCTTTGCACTGTGTGTGGCAATGGGAGCGCAATAGTGACTTTCCTTACCAGAAAACAACTCTTGCTCGTAGGATCAAAAACTACATGTGATTCAACTCCATTTAGGGATGGGAAACAAACGCTAGCTCGCCTTACAAGAAACACACTCTGCTTTTGAGAAAAGAGCACTCTTCTACTCTTCTGTGTTTCCTATAGCGCCACAACAGAAAGCTTGCTCAGAACAAAAGAACTGTGCTTTCTACATACACGGCCATAACTAGTTCAATTCTGCTTAGGAAACTGACAAGAACAGTAGATCCTTTTCAGTCCAATACACTGTACATGCTGTGAACAGACACGATTGCTATTTGTACTGTGTATGGCAATGGGAGCACACTAGTGTCTCTTCTTACCAGAAAACAACTCTTGCTCGCAGGACCAGAAACTGCATGGGATTCAACTCTATTTAGGACTGGGAAACAAACACTAGCTCACCTTACAAGAAATACACACTCCATTTGAGAAAAGAGCACTCTTGAACTCTACTGTGTTTCCTATGGGGTCCGAACAGTGAGCTTGCTCAGAACAAAAAAACTTTGCTTCCTACACACACGGGCCATACCTAGTTCAACTCTGCTTAGGAAACTGACAAGAACAGTAGCTCCTCTTCAGTCCAATACACTGTAATTGCTAGGAACAGACGCGAGTGCTATTTGCACTGTGTATGGCAATGGGAGCACAATAGTGTCTCTTCTTACTAGAAAACATCTCTTGCTCCTAGGAACAGAAACTGCATGTGATTCAACTCCATTTCGGACTGGGAAACAAACGCTAGCTCGCCTTACAAGAAACACACTCTGCTTTTGAGAAAAGAGCACTCTTCTACTCTACTGTGGTTCCTATGGCACTGAACAGTGAGCTTGCTCAGAACAAAAGAACTGTGCTTCCTACACACACAGCCATATCTAGTTCAACTCTGCTTAGGAAACTGACAATAACAGTAGCTACTCTTCAGTCCAATACACTGCACTTGCTGGGAACAGACGGGAGTGCTATTTGCACTGTGTATGGCAAAGGGAGCACAATAGTGACTTTCCTTACCAGAAAACAAATCTTGCAGGTAGGACCAAAAACTGCATATGATTCAACTCCATTTATGACTGGAAAACAAACGCTAGCTCGCCTTACAAGAAACACACTCTGCTTCTGAGAAAAGAGCACTCTTCTACTCTTCTGTGTTTCCTATAGGGCCAGAACAGAAAGCTTGCTCAGAACAAAAGAACTGTGCTTCCTACATACACGGCCATAACTAGTTCAATTCTGCTTAGGAAACTGACAAGAACAGTAGATCCTTTTCAGTCCAATACACTGTACATTCTGCGAACAGACGCGAGTGCTATTTGTACTGTGTATGGCAATGGGAGCACACTAGTGTCTCTTCTTACCAGAAAACAACTCTTGCTCGTAGGACCAGAAACTGCATATGATTCAACTCCATTTAGGACTGGGAAACAAACGCTAGCTCGCCTTACAAGGAACACACTCTGCTTTTGAGAAAAGAGCACTCTTCTACTCTACTGTGTTTCCTATGGGGTCCGAACAGTGAGCTTGCTCAGAACAAAAGAACTGTGCATCCTACACACACGGGCCATATCTAGTTCAACTCTGCTTAGGAAACTGACAAGAATAGTAGATCCTCTTCAGTCCAATACACTGTACTTGCTGGGAATAGACTCTAGTGCTATTTGCACTGTGTATGACAATTGGAGCGCAATAGTGACTCTTCTTACCAAAAAACAACTCTTGCTCATAGGACCAGAAACTGCATGTGACTCAACTCCATTTAGGACTGGGAAACAAATGCTAGCTCGATTACAAGAAACACACTCTGCTTTTGAGAAAAGAGCACTCTTCTACTCTACTGTGTTTCCTATGAGGTCCGAACAGTGAGCTTGCTCAGAACAAAAGAACTGTGCTTCCTACACACACAGGACATATCTACTTCAACTCTGCTTAGGAAACTGACAAGAACAGTAGCTCCTCTTCAGTCCAATACACTGTACTTGCTGGGAACAGACGCGAGTGCTATTTGCACTGTGTATGGCAATGGGAGCGCAATAGTGACTCTTCTTACCAGAAAACAACTCTTGCTCGTAGGACCAGAAACTGCATGGGATTCAACTCCATTTCTTACTGGGAAACAAACAATAGCTGGCCTTACAAGAAACACACTCTGCTTTTGAGAAAAGAGCACTCTTCTACTCTACTGTGTTTCCTATGGGTTCCGAACAGTGAGCTTGCTCAGAACAAAAGAAATGTGCTTCCTACACACACGGGCCATATCTATTTCAACTCTGCTTAGGAAACTGACAAGAATAGTAGCTCCTCTTCAGTCCAATACCCTGTACTTGGTGGGAACAGACGCGAGTGCTATTTGCACTGTGTATGGCAGTGGGAGCGCAATAGTGACTTTCCTTACCAGAAAACAACTCTTGTTCGTAGGACCAAAAACTGCATGTGATTCAACTCCATTTAGTACTGGGAAAAAAAACGCTAGCTCGCCTTACAAGAAACACACTCTGCTTTTGAGAAAAGAGCACTCTTCTACTCTACTGTGTTTCCTATAGGACCAAAACAGTGACCTTGCTCAGAACAAAAGAACTGTGCTTCCTACACACACGGCAATATCTAGTTCAATTCTGCTTAGGAACCTGACAAGAACAGTAGATTCTCTTCATTCCAATACACTGTACTTGCTGGGAACAGAGCGAGTGCTATTTGCACTATGTATGGCAATGGGAGCACAATAGTGACTTTCCTTACCAGAAAAATACTCTTGCTCATAGGACCAGAAACTGCATGTGATTCAACTGCATATAGGACTGGGAAAAAAAGGCTTACTCGCCTTACAAGAAACACACTCTGCTTTTGAGAAATGAGCACACTTCTACTCTACTGTGTTTCCTATGGTGTCCGAACAGTGAGATTGCTCAGAACAAAAGAACTGTCCTTCCTCCACACACGGGCCATATCTAGTTCAACTCTGCTTAGGAAACTGACAAGAACAGTAGCTCCTCTTCAGTCCAATACACTGTAGTTGCTGGGAACAGATGCCAGTGCTATTTGCAGTGTGTATGGCAATGGGAGCGCAATAGTGACTTTCCTTACCAGAAAAAAACTCTTGCTCGTAGGACCAGAAACTGCATGTGATTCAACTCCATTTAGGACTGGGAAACAAACGCTAGCTTGCCTTACAAGAAATACACTCTGCTTTTGAGAAAAGAGCACTCTTCTACTCTACTGTGTTTCCTATATGGCCAGAAAAGAGAGCTTGCTCAGAACAAAAGAACTGTGCTTCATACATACATGGCCATATCTAGTTCAATTCTGCTGAGGAAACTGACAAGAACAATAGATCCTTTTCAGTCCAATACACTGTACATGCTGGGAACAGACGCGAGTGCTATTTGTACTGTGTATGGCAATGGGAGCCCAATAGTGACTCTTCTTACCAGAAAACTACTCTTGTTCGTGGGACCAAAAACTGCTTGTGACTCCACTCCATTTAGGACTGGGAAACAAACGCTAGCTCGCCTTACAAGAAACACACTCTGCTTTTGTGAAAAGAGCACTCTTCTACTCTACTGTGTTTCCTATGGGGTCCGAACAGTGAGCTTGCTCAGAACAAAAGAACTGTGCTTCCTACACACATGGGCCATATCAGGTTCAACTCCTCTTAGGAAAATGACAAGAAGAGTAGCTCCTCTTCAGTCCAATACACTGTACTTGCTGGGAACAGACGCAAGTGCTATTTGCACTACGTATGGCAATGGGAGCGCAATAGTGACTTTCCTTACCAGAAAACAACTCTTGCTCATAGGACCAGAAATTGCATGTGATTCAACTCCATTTAGGACTGGGAAACAAACGCTAGCTCGCCTTATAAGAAACACACTCTGCTTTTGAGAAAAGAGCACTCTTCTACTCTACTGTGTTTCCTATAGGGGCAGAACAGTGAGCTTGATCGGAACAAGAGAACTGTGCTTCCTACACACACGGCCATATCTAGTGCAATTCTGCTTAGGAAACTGACAAGAACAGTAGATCCTCCTCAGTCCAATAGAGTGTATTTGCTGGGAACAGACGCGTGTGCTATTTGTACTGTGTATGACAATGGGAGCAAAATAGTGACTCTTCTTACCAGAAAACAACTCTTGCTCATAGGACCACAAACTGCATGTGACTCAACTCCACTTAGGACTGGGAAACAAACGCTAGCTCGCCTTCCAAGAAAAACACTCTGCTTTTTTGAAAAGAGCACTCTTCTACTCTTATGTGTTTCCTATGGGGTCCGAACAGTGAACTTGCTCAGAACAAAAGAACTGTGCTTCCTACACACACGGGCATATCTAATTCATTTCTGCTTAGGAACCTGACAAGAACAGTAGATCCTCTTCAGTTCAATACATTGTACATGATGGGAACCGATGACAGTGCTATTTGCCCTGTGTATGACAATGGGAGCGCAACAGTGACTCTTCTTACCAGAAAACAACTCTTGCTCGTAGGACCAGAAACTGCATGTGATTCAACTCCATTTTGGACTGGGAAACAAACGCTAGCTCGCCTTTCAAGAAACACACTATGCTTTTGAGAAAAGAGCACTCTTCTACTCTACTGTGTTTCCAATAGGGCCAGAACAGTGAGCTTGATCAGAACAAGAGAACTGTGCTTCCTACACACACGGCCATATCTAGTTCAATTCTGCTTAGGAAACTGACAAGAACAGTAGATTCTCTTCAGTCCAATACACTGTACATGCTGGTAACCGACGCCAGAGCTATTTGCCCTGTGTATGACAATGGGAGGGCAATATTGACTCTTTTTACCAGAAAACAACTCTTGCTCATAGACCAGAAACTGCATGTGATTCAACTCCATTTAGGACTGGGAAACAAACACTAGCTCGCCTTACAAGAAACACACTCTGCTTTTGAGAAAAGAGCACTCTTCTACTCTACTGTGTTTCCTATAAGGCCAGAACAGTGAGCTTGCTCAGAACAAAAGAACTGTGCTTCCTACACACACGGGCCATATCTAGTTCAACTCTGCTTAGAAAACTGACAAGAACAGTAGCTGCTCTTCAGTCCAATACACTGTACTTGCTGGGAACAGGCGCCTGTGCTATTTGCAGTGTGTATGGCAATGGGAGCGCAATAGTGACTTTCCTTACTACAAAACAACTCTTGCTGGTAGGACCACAAACTGTATGTCACTCAACTCCATTTAGGACTGGGAAACAAACGCTAGCTCGCCTTACAAGAAACACTATATGCTTTTGTGAAAAGAGCACTCTTCTAATCTACTGTGTTTCCTATGGGGTCCGAACAGTGAGCTTGCTCAGAACAAAAGAACTGTGCTTCCTACACACATGGGCCATATCTGGTTCAACTCCTTTTAGGAAAATGACAAGAAGAGTAGCTCCTCTTCACTCCAATACACTGTACTTGCTGGGAACAGACGCGAGTGCTATTTGCACTACATATGGCAATGGGAGCGCAATAGTGACTTTCCTTACCAGAAAACAACTCTTGCTCATAGGACCAGAAACTGCATGGGATTCAACTCCATTTCTGACTGGGAAGCAAACACTAGCTCGCCTTTCAAGAAACACAATCTAATTCTGAGAAAAGAGCACTCATCTACTCTACTGTGTTTCCTTTGGTTTCTGCACAGTGTGGTTTCTCAGAACAAAAGAACTGTGTTTCCTACACACACGGGACATATCTCGTTCAACTCCTCATAGGAAAATGACAAGAACAGTAGCTCCTCTTCAGTCCAATACACTGTACTTGCCGGAAACAGACACGAGTGCTATTTGCACTGTGTATGGCAAAGAGAGCACAATAGTAATTTTCCTTACTAGATAACCACTCTTGCTGGTAGGACCAAAAACTGCATGAGATTCAACTCCATTTAGGACTGGAAAACAAACGCTAGCTCGCCTTACAAGAAACACACTCTGCTTTTGAGAAAAGAGCACTCTTCTACTCTACTATGTTTCCTATGGTGTCCGAACAGTGAGCTTGCTCAGAACAAAAGAACTGTGCTTCCTACACACACGGGCCATATCTAGTTCAACTCTGCTTAGAAAACTGACAAGAACAGTGGATCCTCTTCAGTCCAATAGACTGTACATGCTGGGAACAGACGCGAGTGCTATTTGCCCTGTGTACGACAATGGGAGCGCAATAGTGACTTTTCTTACCAGAAAACAGCTCTTGCTCGTTGGAGAAGAAACTGCATGGGATTCAACTCCATTTAGGACTGGGAAACAAACTCTTGCTTGCCTTACAAGAAACACACTCTGCTTTTGAGAAAAGAGCACTCTTCTACTCTACTGTGTTTCCTATGGGGTCTGAACAGTGAGCTTGCTCAGAACAAAAGAACTGTGCTTCCTATACACATGGGCCATATCTAATACAACTGTGCTTAGGAAACTGACAGGAACAGTAGCTCCTCTACAGTCCAATACAGTGTATTTGCTGGGAACAGACGCGTGTGCTATTTGCCCTGTGTATGGCAATGGGAGCGCAATAGTGACTCTTCTTACCAGAAAACAACTCTTGCTCATAGGACCACAAACTGCATGTGACTCAACTCCATTTAGGACTGGGAAACAAACAATAGCTCACCTTCCAAGAAACACACTCTGCTTTTGTGAAAAGAGCACTCTTCTACTCTACTGTGTTTCCTATGGGGTCCGAACAGTGAGCTTGCTCAGAACAAAAGAACTGTGCTTCCTACACACACGGCCATATCTAATTCAATTCTGCTTAGGAACCTGACAAGAACAGTAGATTCTCTTCAGTTCAATACATTGTACATGCTGGGAACCGATGCCAGTGCTATTTGCCCTGTGTATGACAATGGGAGCACAATAGTGACTCTTCTTACCAGAAAACAAGTCTTGCTCGTAGGACCAGAAACTGCATGTGATTCAACTCCATTTAGGACTGGGAAACAAACTCTAGCTCGCCTTACAAGAAACACACTCTGCTTTTGAGAAAAGAGCACTCATCTACTCTACTGTGTTTCCTATGGTGTCCGAACAGTGAGCTTGCTCAGAACAAAAGAACTGTGCTTCCTACACACACGGGCCATATCTAGTTCAACTCTGCTTCGAAAACTGAAAGAAAAGTAGCTGCTCTTCAGTCCAATACACTGTACTTGCTGGGAACAGGCGCCAGTGCTATTTGCACTGTGTATGGCAATGGGAGCGCAATAGTGACTCTTCTTACCAGAAAACAACTCATGCTCCTAGGACCAGAAACTGCATGTGATTCAACTCCATTTAGGACTGGGAAACAAACGCTAGCTTGCCGTACAAGAAACACACTCTGCTTTTGAGAACAGAGCACTCTTCTACTCTACTGTGTTTCCTATAGGGTCCGAACAGTGAGCTTGCTCTGAACAAAAGAACTGTGCTTCCTACACACACGGCCATATCTAGTTCAATTCTGCTTAGGAATCTGACAAGAACAGTAGATCCTCTTCAGTCCAATACACCGTACTTGCTGGGAACAGACGGCAGTGCTATGTGTCCTGTGTATGGCAATGGCATCGCAATAGTGACAATTCTTACCATAAAACAACTATTGCTCGTAGGATTAGAAACTGCATGTGATTCAACTCCATTTAGGACTGGGAAACAAACGCTAGCTCGCCTTTCAAGAAACACACTCTGCTTTTGAGAAAAGAGCACTCTTCTACTCTACTGTGTTTCCTAGAGGGCAGGAACAGAGAGATTGCTCAGAACAAAAGAACTGTGCTTCCTACATAGAGGGCCATATCTAGTTCAATTCTGCTTAGGAAACTGACAAGAAAATAGATCCTTTTCAGTCCAATACACTGTACATGCTGGGAACAGACGCGAGTGCTATTTGCCCTGTGTATGACAATGGGAGCGCAATAGTGACTCTTCCTACCAGAAAACAAGTATTTCTCGTAGGACCAGAAACTGCATGTGATTCAACTCCATATAGGACTGGGAAAAAAACACGAGCTGGCCTTACAAGAAACACACTCTTGTTTTGAGAAAAGAGCACTCTTATACGCTACTGTGTTTCCTATGGTGTCCGAACAGTGAGCTTGATCAGAACAAGAGAACTGTGCTTCCTACACACACGGGCCATATCTAGTTCAACTCTGCTTAGAAAACAAACAAGAACAGTAGCTCCTCTTCAGTCCAATACACTGTACTTGCTGGGAACAGACGCGAGTGCTATTTGCACTGTGTATGGCAATGAAAGCACAATAGTGACATTCCTTACCAGAAAACAACTCTTGCTCATAGGAAAAAAAACTGCATGTGATTCAACTCCATTTAGAACTGGGAAATAAATGCTAGCTTGCCTTACAAGAAACACACTCTGCTTTTGAGAAAAGAGCAGTCTTCTACTCTACTGTGTTTCCTATAGGGCCAGAACAGTAAGCTTGCACAACACAAAAGAAGTGTGCTTCCTACACACACGGCCATATCTAGTTCAACTTAGCTTAGGAAACTGACAAGAACAGTATACCCTCTTCAGTCAAATACACTGCACATGCTGGGAACAGACACCAGTGCTATTTGCCCTGTGTATGACAATGGGAGCGCAATAGTGACTCTTATTACCAGAAAAAAACTCTTGCTCGTAGGACCAGAAACTGCATGGGATTCAATTCCATTTCTGACTGGGAAACAAACGCTAGCAAGCCATACAAGAAACACACTCTGCTTTTGAGAACAGAGCACTCTTCTACTCTACTGTGTTTTCTATAGGGCCAGAACAGAGAGCTTGCTCAGAACAAAAGAACTGTGCTTCCTACATACACGGCCATATCTAGTTCAATTCTGCTTAGGAAACTGACAAGAACAATAGATCCTTTTCAGTCCAATACACTGTACATGCTGGGAACAGACAGGAGTGCTATTTGCACTGTGTATGGCAATGGGAGCGCAATAGTGACTTTCCTTACCAGAAAACAACTCTTGCTCGTAGGACCAGATAGTGCATGTGATTCAACTCCATTTAGGACTGGGAAACAAACGCTAGCTCACCTTACCAGAAACACACTCTGCTTTTGAGAAAAGAGCACTCTTCTACTCTACTGTGTTTCCTATGGGGTCCCAACAGTGAGCTTGCTCAGAACAAAAGAACTTTGCTTCCTACACACACGGGCCATATCTAGTTCAACTCTGCTTAGGAAACTGACAAGAACAGTAGCTCCTCTTCAGACTAATACACTGTACTTGCTGGAAAAAGACGCGAGTGCTATTTGCACTGTGTATGGCAAAGGGAGCGCAATAGTGACTTTCCTTACCAGAAAACAACTCTTGCTGGTAGGACCAAAAAGTGCATGTGATTCAACTTCATTTAGGACTGGGAAACAAACGCTAGTTCGCCTTACAAGAAAAATACTCTGCTTTTGAAAAAGAGCACTCTTCTACTCTACTGTGTTTCCTATAGGGCCTGAACAGAGAGCTTGCTCAGAACAAAAGAACTGTGCTTCCTACATACATGGCCATATCTAGTTCAATTCTGCTTAGGAAACTGACAAGAACAATAGGTCCTTTTCAGTCCAATACACTGTACATGGTGGGAACAGACGCCAGTGCTATTTGTACTGTGTATGGCAATGGGAGCCCAATAGTGACTCTTCTTACGAGAAAACTACTCTTGCTCGTAGGACCAAAAACTGCATGTGACTCAACTCCATTTAGGACTGGGAAACAAACGCTAGCTAGCTTTACAAGAAACACACTCTGCTTTTGAGAAAAGAACACTCTTCTACTCTACTGTGTTTCCTATAGGGCCAGAACAGTGAGCTTGCTCAGAATAAAAGAACTGTGCTTCCTACACACACGGGCCATATCTAGTTCAATTCTTCTTAGGAAACTGACAAGAACAGTGGAAACTCTTCAGTCCAATACACTGTACATGCTGGGGACAGACGCCAGTGCTATTTGCCCTGTGTATGTCAATGGGAGCACAATAGTGACTTTCCTTACCAGAAATAAACTCTTCCTCGTAGGACCAGAAACTGCATGTGATTCAACTCCATTTAGGACTGGGAAACAAACGCTAGCTTGCCGTACAAGAAACACACTCTGCTTTTGAGAACAGAGCACTCTTCTACTCTATTGTGTTTCCTATAGGGTCCGAACAGTGAGCTTGCTCTGAACAAAAGAACTGTGCTTCCTACACACACGGCCATATCTAGTTCAATTCTGCTTAGGAACCTGACAAGAACAGCAGATCCTCTTCAGTCCAATACACCGTACTTGCTGGAAACAGACGCCAGTGCTATTTGTCCTGTGTATGGAAATGGCAGCGCAATAGTGACTATTCTTACAATAAAACAACTCTTGCTTGTAGGATTAGAAACTGCATGTGATTCAACTCCATTTAGGACTGGGCAACAAATGCTAGCTCGCATCACATGAAACACACCCTGCTTTTGAGAAAAGAGAACTCTTCTACTCTACTGTGTTTCCTATAGGGCCAGAACAGAGAGCTTGCTCAGAACAAAGAACTGTGCTTCCTACATACAGGGCCATATCTAGTTCAATTCTGCTTAGGAAACTGACAAGAACAATAGATCCTTTTCAGTCCAATACACTGTACATGCTGGGAACAGACGCGAGTGCTATTTGCCCTGTGTATGACAATGGGAGCGCAATAGTGACCCTTCATACCAGAAAACAACTCTTGCTCGTAGGACCAGAAACAGCATGTGATTCAACTCCATTTAGGACTGGGCAACAAATGCTAGCTCGCATCACATGAAACACACCCTGATTTTGAGAAAAGAGAACTCTTCTACTCTACTGTGTTTCCTATGGGGACCGAACAGTGAGCTTGCTCAGAACAAAAGAACTGTGATTCCTACACAAACGGCTATATCTAGTTCAACACTGCTTAGGAAACTGACAAGAACAGTAGATCCTCTTCAGTCCAATACACTGTACTTGCTGGGAACAGACGCGAGTGCTATTTGCACTGTGTAGGGCAATTGGAGCACAATAGTGACTTTCCTTACCAGAAAACAACTCTTGCTCGTAGGACCAGAAACTGCATGTGATTCAACTCCATTTCAGACTGGGAAAGAAAAGCTAGCTCGCCTTACAATAAATACACTCTGCTTTAGAGAAAAGAGCACTCTTCTACTCTACTGTGTTTCCTATGGGGTCCGAACAGTGAGCTTAGTCAGAACAAAAGAACTGTGCTTCCTACACACATGAACCATATGTAGTTCAACTCTGCTTAGAAAACTGACAAGAACAGTAGCTCCTCTTCAGTCCGATACACTTTACTTGCTGAGAACAGACTCGAGTGCTATTTGCACTGTGTATGGCCATGGGGCACAATAGTGACTCGTCTTACCAGAAAACAACTCTTGCTCATAGGACAAAAAACTGAATGTGACTCATCTCCATTTAGGACTGGAAAACAAACTCTATCTCGACTTACAAGAAACACACTCTGCTTTTGAGAAAAGAGCACTCTTTTACTCTACTGTGTTTCCTATGGGGTCCAAAGAGTGAGCTTACTCAGAACAAAAGAACTGTGCTTCCTACACACATGGACCATATCTAGTTCAACTCTGCTTAGGAAACTGACAAGAACAGTAGCTCCTATTCAGTCCAATACACTGTACTTGCTGGGAACAGACGCGAGTGCTATTTGCACTGTGTATGGCATTTGGAGCGCAATAGTGAGTCTTCTTACCATAAAACAACTCTTGCTCGTAGGACCAAAAACTGCATGTGATTCAACTCCATTTAGGACTGGGAAACAAACGCGAGCTCGCCTTACAAAAAAAACACTCTGCTTTAGATAAAAGAGCACTCTTCTACTCTACTGTGTTTCCTATAGGGCCAGAACAGTGAGCTTGCTCAAAACATAAGAACTGTGCTTCCTACACACACGGGACATATCTAGTTCAACTCTTCTTAGGAAACTGACAAGAACAGTAGCTCCTCTTCAGTCCGATACACTGTACTTGCTGAGAACAGACGCGAGTGCTATTTGCACTGTGTATGGCAATTGGAGCACAATAGTGACTCGTCTTACCAGAAAACAACTCTTGCTCGTAGGACAAAAAACTGCATGTGACTCAACTCCATTTAGGACTGGGAAACAAACTCTATCTCAACTTAGAAGAAACATACTCTGCTTTTGAGAAAAGAGCACTCTTCTACTCTTCTGTGTTTCCTATAGGGCCAGAACAGTGAGCTTGCTCAGAACAAAAGAACTGTGCTTCCTACACACAGGGGCCATATCTAGTTCAACTCTGCTTTGGAAACTGAGAAGAGCAGTCTCTCCTCTTCAGTCCAATACACTGTACTTGCTGGGAAGACAAGGGAGTGCTATTTGCACTGTGTATGGCAATGGGAGCGCAATAGTGACTTTCCTTACCAGAAAACAACTCTTGCTCGTAGCACCACGAACTGCATGTGATTCAACTCCATTTAGGACTAGGAAACAAACGCTAGCCCGCCTTACAAGAAACACACTCTGCTTTTGAGAAAAGAGCACTCTTCTACTCTACTGTGTTTCCTATAGGGCCAGAACAGTAAGCTTGCACAGAACAAAAGAAGTGTGCTTCCTACACACACGGCCATATCTAGTTCAATTTAGCTTAGGAAACTGACAAGAACAGTATACCCTCTTCAGTCAAA
Organism: Peromyscus eremicus; assembly: GCF_949786415.1. NCBI lineage: Eukaryota > Metazoa > Chordata > Mammalia > Rodentia > Cricetidae > Peromyscus > Peromyscus eremicus. Next base: position 16,120 of record NW_026735485.1, on the reverse strand, counting down.
TACACTGCACATGCTGGGAACAGACACCAGTGCTATTTGCCCTGTGTATGACAATTGGAGCGCAATAGTGACTCTTATTACCAGAAAAAAACTCTTGCTTGTAGGACCAGAAACTGCACGGGATTCAATTCCATTTCTGACTGGGAAACAAACGCTAGCAAGCCATACAAGAAACACACTCTGCTTTTGAGAAAAGAGCACTCTTCTACTCTTCTGTATTTCCTATGGGGACCGAACAGTGAGCTTGCTCAGAAAAAAAGAACTGTGCTTCCTACACACACGGGCCATATCTAGTTCAACTCTGCTGAGGAAACTGACAAGAACAGTAGCTCCTCTTCAGTCCAATACACTGTACTTTCTGAAAACAGACATGAGTGCTATTTGCACTGTGTATGGCAAAGGGAGCGCAATAGTGACTTTTTTTTACCAGAAAACAACTCTTGCTGGTAGGACCAAAAACTGCATGTGATTCAACTCCATTTAGGACTGGGAAACAAACGCTAGCTCGCCTTACAAGAAACACACTCTGCTTTTGAGAAAAGAGCACTCTTCTACTCTACTGTGTTTTCTATAGGGCCAGAACAGAGAGCTTGCTCAGAACAAAAGAACTGTGCTTCCTACATACACGGCCATATCTAGTTCAATTCTGCTTAGGAAACTGACAAGAACAATAGATCCTTTTCAGTCCAATACACTGTACATGCTGGGAACAGACGCGAGTGCTATTTGCACTATGTATGGCAATGGGAGCGCAATAGTGACTTTCCTTACCAGAAAACAACTCTTGCTCGTAGGACCAGATACTGCATGTGATTCAACTCCATTTAGGACTGGGAAACAAACGCTAGCTCACCTTACCAGAAACACACTCTGCTTTTGAGAAAAGAGCACTCTTCTACTCTACTGTGTTTCCTATGGGGTCCGAACAGTGAGCTTGCTCAGAACAAAAGAACTGTGCTTCCTACACACACGGGTCATATCTAGTTCAACTCTGCTTAGGAAACTGACAAGAACAGTAGCTCCTCTTCAGACTAATACACTGTACCTGCTGGTAAAAGACGCGAGTGCTATTTGCACTGTGTATGGCAAAGGGAGTGCAATAGTGACTTTCCTTACCAGAAAACAACTCTTGCTGTTAGGACCAAAAAGTGCATGTGATTCAACTCCATTTAGGACTGGGAAACAAACGCTAGCTCGCCTTACAAGAAACACACTCTGCTTTTGAGAAAAGAGCACTCTTCTACTCTACTGTGTTTCCAATAGGGCCAGAACAGAGAGCTTGCTCAGAACAAAAGAACTGTGCTTCCTACATACACGGCCATATCTAGTTCAATTCTGCTTAGGAAACTGACAAGAACAATAGATCCTTTTCAGTCCAATACACAGTACATGCTGGGAACAGACGCCAGTTCTATTTGCCCTGTGTATGGCAATGGGAGCACAATAGTGACTTTCGTTACCAGAAATAAACTCTTGCTTTTAGGACCAGAAACTGCATGTGATTCAACTCCATTTAGGACTGGGAAACAAACGCTAGCTTGCCGTACAAGAAACACACTCTGCTTTTGAGAACAGAGCACTCTTCTACTCTACAGTGTTTCCTATAGGGTCCGAACAGTGAGCTTGCTCTGAACAAAAGAACTGTGCTTCCTACACACACGGCCATATCTAGTTCAATTCTGGTTAGGAATCTGACAATAACAGTAGATCCTCTTCAGTCCAATACACCGTACTTGCTGGGAACAGACGCCAGTGATATTTGTCCTGTGTATGGCAATGGCATCGCAATAGTGACAATTCTTACCATAAAACAACTCTTGCTCGTAAGATTAGAAACTGCATGTGATTCAACTCCATTTAGGACTGGGAAACAAACGCTAGCTCGCCTTTCAAGAAACACACTCTGCTTTTGAGAAAAGAGCACTCTTCTACTCTACTGTGTTTCCTAGAGGGCCAGAACAGAGAGATTTCTCAGAACAAAAGAACTGTGCTTCCTACATAGAGGGCCATATCTAGTTCAATTCTGCTTAGGAAACTGACAAGAAAATAGATCCTTTTCAGTCCAATACACTGTACATGCTGGGAACAGACGCGACTGCTTTTTGCCCTGTGTATGACAATGGGAGCGCAATAGTGACTCTTCTTACCAGAAAACAAGTCTTGCTCGTAGGACCAGAAACTGCAACTGATTCAACTCTATATAGGACTGGGAAAAAAACACGAGCTGGCCTTACAAGAAACACACTCTGCTTTTGAGAAAAGAGCACTCTTCTACTCTACAGTTTTTCCTATGGTGTCCGAACAGTGAGCTTGATCAGAACAAGAGAACTGTGCTTCCTACACACACGGGCCATATCTAGTTCAACTCTGCTTAGAAAACTGACAAGAATAGTAGCTCCTCTTCAGTCCAATACACTGTACTTGCTGGGAACAGACGCGAGTGCTATTTGCACAGTGTATGGCAATGGGAGCACAATAATGACTTTCCATACCAGAAATAAACTCTTGCTCATAGGACCAAAAACTGCATGTGATTCAACTTCATTTAGAACTGGGAAATAAATGCTAGCTCGCCTTACAAGAAACACACTCTGCTTTTGAGAAAAGAGCACTCTTCTACTCTACTGTGTTTCCTATAAGGCCAGAACAGTACACTTGCACAACACAAAAGAAGTGTGCTTCCTACACACACGGCCATATCTAGTTCAATTCAGCTTAGGAAACTGACAAGAACAGTATACCCTCTTCAGTCAAATACACTGCACATGCTGGGAACAGACACCAGTGCTATTTGCTCTGTGTATGACAATGGGAGCGCAATAGTGACTCTTCTTACCAGAAAACAACTCTTGCTCGTAGGACCAGAAACTGCATGTGACTCAACTCCATTTAGTACTGGGAAAGAAACGCAAGCTCGCCTTACAAGAAACACACTCTGCTTTTGAGAAAAGACCACTCTTCTACTCTACTGTGTTTCCTATAGGGCCAGAACAGTGAACTTACTCAGAACAAAAGAACTGTGCTTCCTACACACAGGGGCCATATCTAGTTTAACTCTGCTTAGGAAACTGACAAGAACAGTAGCTCCTCTTCAGTCAAATACTCTGTACATGCAGGGAACAGACGCCAGTGCTATATGCACTGTGTATGGCAATGGGAGCGCAATAGTGACTTTCCTTACCAGAAAACAACTCTTGCTCGTAGGACCAGAAACTGCATGTGATTCAACTCCATTTAGGACTGGGAAACAAACGCTAGCTTGCCTTACAAGAAACACACTCTGCTTTAGAGAAAAAAGCACTCTTCTACTCTACTGTGTTTCCTATGGGGTCGAAAAAGAGAGCTTGCTCAGAAAAAAAGAACTGTGCTTCTAACACACACGGAACATATGTAGTTCAATTCTGCTTAGGAACATGACAAGAACAGTAGCTCCTCTTCAGACCAATACACTGTATTTGCTGGGAACAGACGCGAGTGCACTGTGTATGGCAATGAGAGCACAACAGTGACTTTCCTTACCAGAAAACAACTCTTGCTCATAGGAAAAAAACTGCATGTGACTCAACTCCATTTAGGACTGGGAAACAAACGCTAGCTCGCCTTCCAAGAAACACACTCTGCTTTTGAGAAAAGAGCACTCTTCTACTCTACTGTGTTTCCTATGTGTTCGGAACAGTGAGCTTGCTCAGAACAAAAAAACAGTGCTTCCTACAAACACGGCCATATCTAGTTCAACTCTGCTTAGGAACCTGACAAGAACAGTAGATACTCTTCTGTCCAGTACACTGTACTTGCTGGGAACAGACGCCAGTGCTATTTGTCCTGTGTATGGCAATGGCAACGCAATAGTGACTCTTCTTACCAGAAAACAACTCTTGCTTGTAGGACCAGAAACTGCATGTGATTCAACTCCATTTAGGACTGGGAAACAAACTCCAGCTCGCTTTACAAGAAACACACTCTGCTTTTGAAAAAAGAGCACTCTTCTACTCTACTTTGATTCCTACAGGGCCAGAACAGTGAGCTTGCTCAGAAAAAAAGAACTGTGCTTCCTACACACACGGGCCATATCTAGTTCAACTCTGCTTAGGAAACTGAGAAGAACGGTAGCTCCTTTTCAGTCCAATACACTGTACTTACTGGGAACAGAAGGGAGGGCTATTTGCACTGTGTATGGCAATGGGAGCGCAATAGTGACTTTCCTTACCAGAAAACAACTCTTGCTCGTAGGACCACAAACTGCATTGGATTCAACTCCATTTAGGACTGGGAAACAAACGCTAGCTTGCCATACAAGAAACACACTCTGCTTTTGAGAAAAGAGCACTCTTCTACTCTACTGTGTTTCTTATGGGGTCTGAACAGTGAGCTTGCTCAGAATAAAAAAAACTTTGCTTCCTACACACAGGGCCATATCTAGTTCAAGTCTGCTTAGGAACCTGACAAGAACAGTAGATCCTCTTCTATCCAATACACTGTACTTGCTGCGAACTGACAGGAGTGCTATTTGCACTGTGTATGGCAATGGGAGCGCAATAGTGACTTTCCTTACCAGAAAACAACTCTTGCTCATAGGACCAGAAACTGCATGTGATTCAACTCCATTTAGGTGTGGGAAACAAACGCTAGCTCGCCTTACAAGAAACACACTCTGCTTTTGATAAAAGAGCACTCTTTTACTCTACTGTGTTTCCTATGGGGTCCAAAGAGTGAGCTTGCTCAGAACAAAAGAACTGTGCTTCCTACACACATGGACCATATCTAGTTCAACTCTGCTTAGGAAACTGACAAGAACAGTAGCTCCTATTCAGTCCAATACACTGTACTTGCTGGGAACAGACGCGAGTGTTATTTGCACTGTGTATGGCATTTGGAGCGCAATAGTGAGTCTTCTTACCATAAAACAACTCTTGCTCGTAGGACCAAAAAGTGCATGTGATTCAACTTCATTTAGGACTGGGAAACAAACGCTAGCTCGCCTTACAAGAAAAATACTCTGCTTTTGAAAAAGAGCACTCTTCTACTCTACTGTGTTTCCTATAGGGCCTGAACAGAGAGCTTGCTCAGAACAAAAGAACTGTGCTTCCTACATACATGGCCATATCTAGTTCAATTCTGCTTAGGAAACTGACAAGAACAATAGGTCCTTTTCAGTCCAATACACTGTACATGGTGGGAACAGACGCCAGTGCTATTTGTACTGTGTATGGCAATGGGAGCCCAATAGTGACTCTTCTTACGAGAAAACTACTCTTGCTCGTAGGACCAAAAACTGCATGTGACTCAACTCCATTTAGGACTGGGAAACAAACGCTAGCTAGCTTTACAAGAAACACACTCTGCTTTTGAGAAAAGAACACTCTTCTACTCTACTGTGTTTCCTATAGGGCCAGAACAGTGAGCTTGCTCAGAATAAAAGAACTGTGCTTCCTACACACACGGGCCATATCTAGTTCAATTCTTCTTAGGAAACTGACAAGAACAGTGGAAACTCTTCAGTCCAATACACTGTACATGCTGGGGACAGACGCCAGTGCTATTTGCCCTGTGTATGTCAATGGGAGCACAATAGTGACTTTCCTTACCAGAAATAAACTCTTCCTCGTAGGACCAGAAACTGCATGTGATTCAACTCCATTTAGGACTGGGAAACAAACGCTAGCTTGCCGTACAAGAAACACACTCTGCTTTTGAGAACAGAGCACTCTTCTACTCTATTGTGTTTCCTATAGGGTCCGAACAGTGAGCTTGCTCTGAACAAAAGAACTGTGCTTCCTACACACACGGCCATATCTAGTTCAATTCTGCTTAGGAACCTGACAAGAACAGCAGATCCTCTTCAGTCCAATACACCGTACTTGCTGGAAACAGACGCCAGTGCTATTTGTCCTGTGTATGGAAATGGCAGCGCAATAGTGACTATTCTTACAATAAAACAACTCTTGCTTGTAGGATTAGAAACTGCATGTGATTCAACTCCATTTAGGACTGGGCAACAAATGCTAGCTCGCATCACATGAAACACACCCTGCTTTTGAGAAAAGAGAACTCTTCTACTCTACTGTGTTTCCTATAGGGCCAGAACAGAGAGCTTGCTCAGAACAAAGAACTGTGCTTCCTACATACAGGGCCATATCTAGTTCAATTCTGCTTAGGAAACTGACAAGAACAATAGATCCTTTTCAGTCCAATACACTGTACATGCTGGGAACAGACGCGAGTGCTATTTGCCCTGTGTATGACAATGGGAGCGCAATAGTGACCCTTCATACCAGAAAACAACTCTTGCTCGTAGGACCAGAAACAGCATGTGATTCAACTCCATTTAGGACTGGGCAACAAATGCTAGCTCGCATCACATGAAACACACCCTGATTTTGAGAAAAGAGAACTCTTCTACTCTACTGTGTTTCCTATGGGGACCGAACAGTGAGCTTGCTCAGAACAAAAGAACTGTGATTCCTACACAAACGGCTATATCTAGTTCAACACTGCTTAGGAAACTGACAAGAACAGTAGATCCTCTTCAGTCCAATACACTGTACTTGCTGGGAACAGACGCGAGTGCTATTTGCACTGTGTAGGGCAATTGGAGCACAATAGTGACTTTCCTTACCAGAAAACAACTCTTGCTCGTAGGACCAGAAACTGCATGTGATTCAACTCCATTTCAGACTGGGAAAGAAAAGCTAGCTCGCCTTACAATAAATACACTCTGCTTTAGAGAAAAGAGCACTCTTCTACTCTACTGTGTTTCCTATGGGGTCCGAACAGTGAGCTTAGTCAGAACAAAAGAACTGTGCTTCCTACACACATGAACCATATGTAGTTCAACTCTGCTTAGAAAACTGACAAGAACAGTAGCTCCTCTTCAGTCCGATACACTTTACTTGCTGAGAACAGACTCGAGTGCTATTTGCACTGTGTATGGCCATGGGGCACAATAGTGACTCGTCTTACCAGAAAACAACTCTTGCTCATAGGACAAAAAACTGCATGTGACTCATCTCCATTTAGGACTGGAAAACAAACTCTATCTCGACTTACAAGAAACACACTCTGCTTTTGAGAAAAGAGCACTCTTTTACTCTACTGTGTTTCCTATGGGGTCCAAAGAGTGAGCTTACTCAGAACAAAAGAACTGTGCTTCCTACACACATGGACCATATCTAGTTCAACTCTGCTTAGGAAACTGACAAGAACAGTAGCTCCTATTCAGTCCAATACACTGTACTTGCTGGGAACAGACGCGAGTGCTATTTGCACTGTGTATGGCATTTGGAGCGCAATAGTGAGTCTTCTTACCATAAAACAACTCTTGCTCGTAGGACCAAAAACTGCATGTGATTCAACTCCATTTAGGACTGGGAAACAAACGCGAGCTCGCCTTACAAAAAAAACACTCTGCTTTAGATAAAAGAGCACTCTTCTACTCTACTGTGTTTCCTATAGGGCCAGAACAGTGAGCTTGCTCAAAACATAAGAACTGTGCTTCCTACACACACGGGACATATCTAGTTCAACTCTTCTTAGGAAACTGACAAGAACAGTAGCTCCTCTTCAGTCCGATACACTGTACTTGCTGAGAACAGACGCGAGTGCTATTTGCACTGTGTATGGCAATTGGAGCACAATAGTGACTCGTCTTACCAGAAAACAACTCTTGCTCGTAGGACAAAAAACTGCATGTGACTCAACTCCATTTAGGACTGGGAAACAAACTCTATCTCAACTTAGAAGAAACATACTCTGCTTTTGAGAAAAGAGCACTCTTCTACTCTTCTGTGTTTCCTATAGGGCCAGAACAGTGAGCTTGCTCAGAACAAAAGAACTGTGCTTCCTACACACAGGGGCCATATCTAGTTCAACTCTGCTTTGGAAACTGAGAAGAGCAGTCTCTCCTCTTCAGTCCAATACACTGTACTTGCTGGGAAGACAAGGGAGTGCTATTTGCACTGTGTATGGCAATGGGAGCGCAATAGTGACTTTCCTTACCAGAAAACAACTCTTGCTCGTAGCACCACGAACTGCATGTGATTCAACTCCATTTAGGACTAGGAAACAAACGCTAGCCCGCCTTACAAGAAACACACTCTGCTTTTGAGAAAAGAGCACTCTTCTACTCTACTGTGTTTCCTATAGGGCCAGAACAGTAAGCTTGCACAGAACAAAAGAAGTGTGCTTCCTACACACACGGCCATATCTAGTTCAATTTAGCTTAGGAAACTGACAAGAACAGTATACCCTCTTCAGTCAAATACACTGCACATGCTGGGAACAGACACCAGTGCTATTTGCCCTGTGTATGACAATTGGAGCGCAATAGTGACTCTTATTACCAGAAAAAAACTCTTGCTTGTAGGACCAGAAACTGCACGGGATTCAATTCCATTTCTGACTGGGAAACAAACGCTAGCAAGCCATACAAGAAACACACTCTGCTTTTGAGAAAAGAGCACTCTTCTACTCTTCTGTATTTCCTATGGGGACCGAACAGTGAGCTTGCTCAGAAAAAAAGAACTGTGCTTCCTACACACACGGGCCATATCTAGTTCAACTCTGCTGAGGAAACTGACAAGAACAGTAGCTCCTCTTCAGTCCAATACACTGTACTTTCTGAAAACAGACATGAGTGCTATTTGCACTGTGTATGGCAAAGGGAGCGCAATAGTGACTTTTTTTTACCAGAAAACAACTCTTGCTGGTAGGACCAAAAACTGCATGTGATTCAACTCCATTTAGGACTGGGAAACAAACGCTAGCTCGCCTTACAAGAAACACACTCTGCTTTTGAGAAAAGAGCACTCTTCTACTCTACTGTGTTTTCTATAGGGCCAGAACAGAGAGCTTGCTCAGAACAAAAGAACTGTGCTTCCTACATACACGGCCATATCTAGTTCAATTCTGCTTAGGAAACTGACAAGAACAATAGATCCTTTTCAGTCCAATACACTGTACATGCTGGGAACAGACGCGAGTGCTATTTGCACTATGTATGGCAATGGGAGCGCAATAGTGACTTTCCTTACCAGAAAACAACTCTTGCTCGTAGGACCAGATACTGCATGTGATTCAACTCCATTTAGGACTGGGAAACAAACGCTAGCTCACCTTACCAGAAACACACTCTGCTTTTGAGAAAAGAGCACTCTTCTACTCTACTGTGTTTCCTATGGGGTCCGAACAGTGAGCTTGCTCAGAACAAAAGAACTGTGCTTCCTACACACACGGGTCATATCTAGTTCAACTCTGCTTAGGAAACTGACAAGAACAGTAGCTCCTCTTCAGACTAATACACTGTACCTGCTGGTAAAAGACGCGAGTGCTATTTGCACTGTGTATGGCAAAGGGAGTGCAATAGTGACTTTCCTTACCAGAAAACAACTCTTGCTGTTAGGACCAAAAAGTGCATGTGATTCAACTCCATTTAGGACTGGGAAACAAACGCTAGCTCGCCTTACAAGAAACACACTCTGCTTTTGAGAAAAGAGCACTCTTCTACTCTACTGTGTTTCCAATAGGGCCAGAACAGAGAGCTTGCTCAGAACAAAAGAACTGTGCTTCCTACATACACGGCCATATCTAGTTCAATTCTGCTTAGGAAACTGACAAGAACAATAGATCCTTTTCAGTCCAATACACAGTACATGCTGGGAACAGACGCCAGTTCTATTTGCCCTGTGTATGGCAATGGGAGCACAATAGTGACTTTCGTTACCAGAAATAAACTCTTGCTTTTAGGACCAGAAACTGCATGTGATTCAACTCCATTTAGGACTGGGAAACAAACGCTAGCTTGCCGTACAAGAAACACACTCTGCTTTTGAGAACAGAGCACTCTTCTACTCTACAGTGTTTCCTATAGGGTCCGAACAGTGAGCTTGCTCTGAACAAAAGAACTGTGCTTCCTACACACACGGCCATATCTAGTTCAATTCTGGTTAGGAATCTGACAATAACAGTAGATCCTCTTCAGTCCAATACACCGTACTTGCTGGGAACAGACGCCAGTGATATTTGTCCTGTGTATGGCAATGGCATCGCAATAGTGACAATTCTTACCATAAAACAACTCTTGCTCGTAAGATTAGAAACTGCATGTGATTCAACTCCATTTAGGACTGGGAAACAAACGCTAGCTCGCCTTTCAAGAAACACACTCTGCTTTTGAGAAAAGAGCACTCTTCTACTCTACTGTGTTTCCTAGAGGGCCAGAACAGAGAGATTTCTCAGAACAAAAGAACTGTGCTTCCTACATAGAGGGCCATATCTAGTTCAATTCTGCTTAGGAAACTGACAAGAAAATAGATCCTTTTCAGTCCAATACACTGTACATGCTGGGAACAGACGCGACTGCTTTTTGCCCTGTGTATGACAATGGGAGCGCAATAGTGACTCTTCTTACCAGAAAACAAGTCTTGCTCGTAGGACCAGAAACTGCAACTGATTCAACTCTATATAGGACTGGGAAAAAAACACGAGCTGGCCTTACAAGAAACACACTCTGCTTTTGAGAAAAGAGCACTCTTCTACTCTACAGTTTTTCCTATGGTGTCCGAACAGTGAGCTTGATCAGAACAAGAGAACTGTGCTTCCTACACACACGGGCCATATCTAGTTCAACTCTGCTTAGAAAACTGACAAGAATAGTAGCTCCTCTTCAGTCCAATACACTGTACTTGCTGGGAACAGACGCGAGTGCTATTTGCACAGTGTATGGCAATGGGAGCACAATAATGACTTTCCATACCAGAAATAAACTCTTGCTCATAGGACCAAAAACTGCATGTGATTCAACTTCATTTAGAACTGGGAAATAAATGCTAGCTCGCCTTACAAGAAACACACTCTGCTTTTGAGAAAAGAGCACTCTTCTACTCTACTGTGTTTCCTATAAGGCCAGAACAGTACACTTGCACAACACAAAAGAAGTGTGCTTCCTACACACACGGCCATATCTAGTTCAATTCAGCTTAGGAAACTGACAAGAACAGTATACCCTCTTCAGTCAAATACACTGCACATGCTGGGAACAGACACCAGTGCTATTTGCTCTGTGTATGACAATGGGAGCGCAATAGTGACTCTTCTTACCAGAAAACAACTCTTGCTCGTAGGACCAGAAACTGCATGTGACTCAACTCCATTTAGTACTGGGAAAGAAACGCAAGCTCGCCTTACAAGAAACACACTCTGCTTTTGAGAAAAGACCACTCTTCTACTCTACTGTGTTTCCTATAGGGCCAGAACAGTGAACTTACTCAGAACAAAAGAACTGTGCTTCCTACACACAGGGGCCATATCTAGTTTAACTCTGCTTAGGAAACTGACAAGAACAGTAGCTCCTCTTCAGTCAAATACTCTGTACATGCAGGGAACAGACGCCAGTGCTATATGCACTGTGTATGGCAATGGGAGCGCAATAGTGACTTTCCTTACCAGAAAACAACTCTTGCTCGTAGGACCAGAAACTGCATGTGATTCAACTCCATTTAGGACTGGGAAACAAACGCTAGCTTGCCTTACAAGAAACACACTCTGCTTTAGAGAAAAAAGCACTCTTCTACTCTACTGTGTTTCCTATGGGGTCGAAAAAGAGAGCTTGCTCAGAAAAAAAGAACTGTGCTTCTAACACACACGGAACATATGTAGTTCAATTCTGCTTAGGAACATGACAAGAACAGTAGCTCCTCTTCAGACCAATACACTGTATTTGCTGGGAACAGACGCGAGTGCACTGTGTATGGCAATGAGAGCACAACAGTGACTTTCCTTACCAGAAAACAACTCTTGCTCATAGGAAAAAAACTGCATGTGACTCAACTCCATTTAGGACTGGGAAACAAACGCTAGCTCGCCTTCCAAGAAACACACTCTGCTTTTGAGAAAAGAGCACTCTTCTACTCTACTGTGTTTCCTATGTGTTCGGAACAGTGAGCTTGCTCAGAACAAAAAAACAGTGCTTCCTACAAACACGGCCATATCTAGTTCAACTCTGCTTAGGAACCTGACAAGAACAGTAGATACTCTTCTGTCCAGTACACTGTACTTGCTGGGAACAGACGCCAGTGCTATTTGTCCTGTGTATGGCAATGGCAACGCAATAGTGACTCTTCTTACCAGAAAACAACTCTTGCTTGTAGGACCAGAAACTGCATGTGATTCAACTCCATTTAGGACTGGGAAACAAACTCCAGCTCGCTTTACAAGAAACACACTCTGCTTTTGAAAAAAGAGCACTCTTCTACTCTACTTTGATTCCTACAGGGCCAGAACAGTGAGCTTGCTCAGAAAAAAAGAACTGTGCTTCCTACACACACGGGCCATATCTAGTTCAACTCTGCTTAGGAAACTGAGAAGAACGGTAGCTCCTTTTCAGTCCAATACACTGTACTTACTGGGAACAGAAGGGAGGGCTATTTGCACTGTGTATGGCAATGGGAGCGCAATAGTGACTTTCCTTACCAGAAAACAACTCTTGCTCGTAGGACCACAAACTGCATTGGATTCAACTCCATTTAGGACTGGGAAACAAACGCTAGCTTGCCATACAAGAAACACACTCTGCTTTTGAGAAAAGAGCACTCTTCTACTCTACTGTGTTTCTTATGGGGTCTGAACAGTGAGCTTGCTCAGAATAAAAAAAACTTTGCTTCCTACACACAGGGCCATATCTAGTTCAAGTCTGCTTAGGAACCTGACAAGAACAGTAGATCCTCTTCTATCCAATACACTGTACTTGCTGCGAACTGACAGGAGTGCTATTTGCACTGTGTATGGCAATGGGAGCGCAATAGTGACTTTCCTTACCAGAAAACAACTCTTGCTCATAGGACCAGAAACTGCATGTGATTCAACTCCATTTAGGTGTGGGAAACAAACGCTAGCTCGCCTTACAAGAAACACACTCTGCTTTTGATAAAAGAGCACTCTTTTACTCTACTGTGTTTCCTATGGGGTCCAAAGAGTGAGCTTGCTCAGAACAAAAGAACTGTGCTTCCTACACACATGGACCATATCTAGTTCAACTCTGCTTAGGAAACTGACAAGAACAGTAGCTCCTATTCAGTCCAATACACTGTACTTGCTGGGAACAGACGCGAGTGTTATTTGCACTGTGTATGGCATTTGGAGCGCAATAGTGAGTCTTCTTACCATAAAACAACTCTTGCTCGTAGGACCAAAAACTGCATGTGATTCAACTCCATTTAGGACTGGGAAACAAACGCGAGCTCGCCTTAAAAAAAAAACACTCTGCTTTAGATAAAAGAGCACTCTTCTACTCTACTGTGTTTCCTATAGGGCCAGAACAGTGAGCTTGCTCAGAACATAAGAACTGTGCTTCCTACACACACGGGACATATCTAGTTCAACTCTTCTTAGGAAACTGACAAGAACAGTAGCTCCTCTTCAGTCCGATACACTGTACTTGCTGAGATCAGATGCGCGTGCTATTTGCACTGTGTATGGCAATTGGAGCACAATAGTGACTCGTCTTACCAGAAAACAACTCTTGCTCGTAGGGCAAAAAACTGCATGTGACTCAACTCCATTTAGGACTGGGAAACAAACTCTATCTCGACTTACAAGAAACACACTCTGCTTTTGAGAAAAGAGCACTCTTCTACTCTTCTGTGTTTCCTATAGGGCCAGAACAGTGAGCTTGCTCAGAACAAAAGAACTGTGCTTCCTACACACAGGGGCCATATCTAGTTCAACTTTGCTTTGGAAACTGAGAAGAGCAGTCTCTCCTCTTCAGTCCAATACACTGTACTTGCTGGGAAGACAAGGGAGTGCTATTTGCACTGTGTATGGCAATGGGAGCGCAATAGTGACTTTCCTTACCAGAAAACAACTCTTGCTCGTAGCACCACAAACTGCATGTGATTCAACTCCATTTAGGACTAGGAAACAAACGCTAGCCCGCCTTACAAGAAACACACTCTGCTTTTGAGAAAAGAGCACTCTTCTACTCTACTGTGTTTCCTATAGGGCCAGAACAGTAAGCTTGCACAGAACAAAAGAAGTGTGCTTCCTACACACACGGCCATATCTAGTTCAATTTAGCTTAGGAAACTGACAAGAACAGTATACCCTCTTCAGTCAAATACACTGCACATGCTGGGAACAGACACCAGTGCTATTTGCCCTGTGTATGACAATGGGAGCGCAATAGTGACTCTTATTACCAGAAAAAAACTCTTGCTCGTAGGACCAGAAACTGCATGGGATTCAATTCCATTTCTGACTGGGAAACAAACGCTAGCAAGCCATACAAGAAACACACTCTGCTTTTGAGAAAAGAGCACTCTTCTACTCTTCTGTAATTCCTATGGGGACCGAACAGTGAGCTTGCTCAGAACAAAAGAACTGTGCTTCCTACACACACGGGCCATATCTAGTTCAACTCTGCTGAGGAAACTGACAAGAACAGTAGCTCCTCTTCAGTCCAATACACTGTACTTTCTGAAAACAGACACGAGTGCTATTTGCACTGTGTATGGCAAAGGGAGCGCAATAGTGACTTTTTTTTTTACCAGAAAACAACTCTTGCTGGTAGGACCAAAAACTGCATGTGATTCAACTCCATTTAGGACTGGGAAACAAACGCTAGCTCGCCTTACAAGAAACACACTCTGCTTTTGAGAAAAGAGCACTCTTCTACTCTACTGTGTTTTCTATAGGGGCAGAACAGAGAGCTTGCTCAGAACAAAAGAACTGTGCTTCCTACATACACTGCCATATCTAGTTCAATTCTGCTTAGGAAACTGACAAGAACAATAGATCCTTTTCAGTCCAATACACTGTACATGCTGGGAACAGACGCGAGTGCTATTTGCACTATGTATGGCAATGGGAGCGCAATAGTGACTTTCCTTACCAGAAAACAACTCTTGCTCGTAGGACCAGATACTGCATGTGATTCAACTCCATTTAGGACTGGGAAACAAACGCTAGCTCACCTTACCAGAAACACACTCTGCTTTTGAGAAAAGAGCACTCTTCTACTCTACTGTGTTTCCTATGGGGTCCGAACAGTGAGCTTGCTCAGAACAAACGAACTGTGCTTCCTACACACACGGGCCATATCTAGTTCAACTCTGCTTAGGAAACTGACAAGAACAGTAGCTCCTCTTCAGACTAATACACTGTACTTGCTGGAAAAAGACGCGAGTGCTATTTGCACTGTGTATGGCAAAGGGAGCGCAATAGTGACTTTCCTTACCAGAAAACAACTCTTGCTGGTAGGACCAAAAAGTGCATGTGATTCAGCTCCATTTAGGACTGGGAAACAAACGCTAGCTCACCTTACAAGAAACACACTCTGCTTTTGAGAAAAGAGCACTCTTCTACTCTACTGTGTTTCCTATAGGGCCTGAACAGAGAGCTTGCTCAGAACAAAAGAACTGTGCTTCCTACATACACGGCCATATCTAGTTCAATTCTGCTTAGGAAACTGACAAGAACAATAGATCCTTTTCAGTCCAATACACTGTACATGCTGGGAACAGACGCCAGTGCTATTTGTACTGTGTATGGCAATGGGAGCCCAATAGTGACTCTTCTTACGAGAAAACTACTCTTGCTCGTAGGACCAAAAACTGCATGTGACTCAACTCCATTTAGGACTGGGAAACAAACGCTAGCTAGCCTTACAAGAAACACACTCTGCTTTTGAGAAAAGAGCACTCTTCTACTCTACTGTGTTTCCTATAGGGCCAGGACAGTGAGCTTGCTCAGAACAAAAGAACTGTGCTTCCTACACACACGGGCCATATCTAGTTCAATTCTTCTTAGGAAACTGACAAGAACAGTGGAACCTCTTCAGTCCAATACACAGTACATGCTGGGAACAGACGCCAGTGCTATTTGCCCTGTGTATGGCAATGGGAGCACAATAGTGACTTTCGTTACCAGAAATAAACTCTTGCTTGTAGGACCAGAAACTGCATGTGATTCAACTCCATTTAGGACTGGGAAACAAACGCTAGCTTGCCGTACAAGAAACACACTCTGCATTTGAGAACAGAGCACTCTTCTACTCTACAGTATTTCCTATAGGGTCCGAACAGTGAGCTTGCTCTGAACAAAAGAACTGTGCTTCCTACACACACGGCCA
>NW_026735484.1:0-124348 GCF_949786415.1 Peromyscus eremicus | reverse complement strand
AAACAACTCTTGCTCGTAGGACCAAAAACTGCATGTGATTCAACTCCATTTAGTACTGGGAAACAAACGATAGCTCGCCTTACAAGAAACACACTCTGCTTTTGAGAAAAATGCACTCTTCTACTCTACTGTGTTTCCTATGGGGTTCGAAATGTGAGCTTGCTCAGAACAAAAGAACTGTGCTTCCTACACACACTGGCCATATCTAGTTCAAGTCTGCTTAGAAAACTGAAAAGATCCTCTTCAGTCCAATACGCTGTACATGCTGGGTACAGACGCCAGTGCTATTTGCACTGTGTATGGCAATGGGAGCGCAATAGTGACTCTTCTTACCAGAAAACAACTCTTCCTCGTATGACCAGAAACTGCATGTGATTCATCTCCATTTAGGACTGCGAAACAAACAATAGCTCGCCTTACAAGAAACACACTCTGCTTTTGAGAAAAGAGCACTCTTCTACTCTACTGTGTTTCCTATGGGATCCAAAGAGTGAGCTTGCTCAGAACAAAAGAACTGTGCTTCCTACACACACGGGCCATATCTAGTTCAAATTTGCTTAGGAAACTGACAACAACAGTAGCTCCTCTTCAGTCCAATACACTGTACTTGCTGGGAACAGACGCGAGTGCTATTTGCACTGTGTATGGCAATGCGAGCGCAGTAGTGACTTTCCTTACCAGAAAACAACTCTTGCTCATAGGAACGGAAACTGCATGTGATTCAACTCCATTTAGGACTGGGAAACAAACTCTAGCTCGCCTTACAAGAAGCACACTCTGCTTTGGAGGAAAGAGCACTCTTCTACTCTACTGTGTTTCCTATAGGGCCAGAACAGTGAGCTTGCTGAGTACAAAAGAACTGTGCTTCCTACACACACGGGCCATATCTAGTTCAACTCTGCTTAGGAAACTGACAAGAACAGTAGATCCTCTTTAGTCCAATACACTGTACATGCTGGGAACAGAGGCCAGTGCTATTTGCCCTGAGTATGACAATGGGAGCGCAATAGTGACTCTTATTACCAGAAAAAACTCCTGCTCCTAGGACCAGAAACTGCATGCGATTCAACTCCATTTAGGACTGGGAAACAAACGCTAGCTCGCCTTACAAGAAACACATTCTGCTTTTGAGAAAAGCGCACTCTTCTACTCAGTGTTTTCTATAGGGCCAGAAAGTGAGCTGGCTCACAACAAAAGAATTGTGCTTCCTATACACACGGCCATATCTAGTTCAATTCTGCTTAGGAAACTTACAAGAACAGTAGATCCTCTTCAGTACAATACACTGTACATGCTGGGAACAGACGCCAGTGCTATTTGCCCTGTGTGTGACATTGGGAGCTCAGTAGTGACTCTTCTTACCAGAAAACAACTCTTGCTCGTAGGACCAGAAACTGCATGGGATTCAACTCCATTTCTGACTGGGAAACAAACACTTGCTCGCCTTACAAGAAACACACTCTGCTTTTGAGAATAGGGCACACATCTACTCTACTGTGTTTCCTATGGGATCCAAACAGTGAGCTTGCTCAGAACAAAAGAACTGTGCTTCCTACACACACGGGTCATATTTAGTTCAACTCTGTTTAGGAAACTGACAAGCACAGTAGCTCCTCTTCAGTCCAATACACTGTACTTACTGGGAACAGACGGCAGTGCTATTTGCACTGTGTATAGCAATAGGAGCGCAATAGTGACTTTCCTTACCAGAAAACAACTCTTGCTCGTAGGACCAGAAACTGCATGTGATTCAACTCCATTTAGGACTGGGAAACAAACGCTAGCTCGACTTACAAGGAACACACTCTGCTTTTGAGGAAAGAGCACACTTCTACTCTACTGTGTTTCCTATAGGGCCAGAACAGTGATCTTGCTGAGTACAAAAGAACTGTGCTTCCTACACACATGGGCCATATCTAGTTCAACTCTGCTTAGGATCCTGACAAGAACAGTAGATCCTCTTCAGTCTAATACACTGTACATGCTGGGTACAGAGCCAGGGCTATTTGCCCTCTGTATGACAATGGGAGCGCAATAGTTACTCTTATTACCAGAAAAAACTCTTGCTCGTAGGACCAGAAACTGCATGTGATTCAATTCCATTTAGGACTGGGAAACAAACTCTAACTCGCCCTACAAGAAACACACTCTGCTTTTGAGAAAAGAGCACTCTTTTATTCTACTGTGTTTTCTATGGTGTCCGAACAGTGAGCTTGCTGAGAACGAAAGAACTGTGCTTCCTACACACACGGGCCATATCTAGTTCAACTATGCTTAGGAAACTGACAAGAACAGTAGCTCCTCTTCAGTCCAATACACTGTACTTGCTGAGAACAGACGCCAGTGCTATTTGCATTGTGTATGAAAATGGGAGCGCAATAGTGACTCTTCTTACCAGAAAACAACTCTTGCTCGTAGGACCTGAAACTGCATGTGATTCAACTCCATTTACGACTGGGAAACAAACGCTAGCTCGCCTTACAAGAAACATACTCTGCTTTTGAGGAAAGAGCACACTTCTACTCTACTGTGTTTCCTATAGGGCCAGAACAGTGAGCTTGCTGAGTACAAAAGAACTGTGCTTCCTACACACATGGGCCATATCTAGCTCAACACTGCTTTGAACCTGACAAGAACAGGAGATCCTCTTCAGTCCAATACACTGTACTTGCTGGGAACAGAAGCCAGTGCTATTTGCGCTGTGTATGAAAATGGGAGCGCAATAGTGACTCTTCTTACCAGAAAACAACTCTTGCTTGTAGGACCAGAAATTGCATGTGATTCAACTCCATTTAGGACTGGGAAACAAACGCTAGCTCGCCTTACAGGAAACACACTCTGCTTTTGAGAATAGGGCACACATCTACTCTACTGTGTTTCCTATGGGGTTCAAACAGTGAGCTTGCTCAGAACAAAAGAACTGTGCTTCCTACACACACGGGCCATATCTAGTTCAACTCTGCTTAGGAAACTGACAAGAACAGTAGCTCCTCTTCAGTCCAATACACTGTACTTGCTGGGAACAGACACCAGTGCTATTTGCACTGTGTATGGCAATGGGAGCGCAAAAGTGACTTTCCTTACCAGAAAACAACTCTTGCTCGTAGGACCTGAAACTGCATGTGATTTAACTCCATTTAGGACAGGGAAACAAACGCTAGCTCCCCTTACAAGAAACACACTCTGCTTTTGAGGAAAGAGCACTCTTCTACTCTACTGTGTTTCCGATAGGGCCAGAACAGTGAGCTTGCTCAGAACAAAAGAACTGTGCTTCCTACACACACGGCCATATCTAATTCAACTCTGCTCAGGAACCTGACAAGAACAGTAGATCCTCTTCAGTCCAATACACTCTACATGCTGGGAACAGACACCAGTGCTATTTGCCCTGTGTTTGACAATGGGAGCACAATAGTGACTCTTCTTACCAGAAAACAACTCTTGCTGGTAGGACCAGAAACTGCATGTGATTCAACTCCATTTAGGACTGGGAAACAAACTCTAGCTCGCCTTACAAGAAATACACTCTGCTTTAGAGAAAAGAGCACTCTTCTACTCTACTGTGTTTCCTCTAGGGCCAGAACAGTGAGCTTGCTCAGAACAAAAGAACTGTGTTTCCTACACACACGGGCCATATCTAGTTCAATTCTGCTCAGGAAACTGACAAGAACAGTAGATCCTCTTCAGCCCAATACATTGTACTTGCTGGGAACAGACGCCAGTGCTATTTTCATTGTGTATGAAAATGGGAGCGCAATAGTGACTCTTCTTACCAGAAAACAACTCTTGCTCGTAGGACCAGAAACTGCATGTGTATTTCAACTCCACTTAGGACTGGGAAACATATGCTAGCTCAACTTACGAGAAACACACTCTGCTTTTGAGAAAAGAGCACTCTCCTACTCTACTGTGTTTCCTGTGGTGTTCAACAGTGAGCTTGGTCAGAACAAAAGAAGTGAGCTTCCTACACACACGGGCCATATCTAGTTCAACTCTGCTTAGGAAACTGACAAGAACAGGAGCTCCTCTTCAGACCAATACACTGTACATGTGTTAAACAAACACGAGTGCTATATGTACTGTGTATGGCAATGGGAGCGCAATACTGACTCCTTTTACCAGAAAACAACTCTTGCTCGTAGGACCAAAAACTGCATTTGATTCAACTCCATTTAGGACTGAGAAACAAACGCTAGCTCGCCTTAGAAGAAACACACTCTGCTTTTGAGAAAAGAGGCCTTTTCTACTCTACTGTGTTTCCTATAGGACCAGAAGAGTGAGCTTGCTCAGAACAAAAGAACTGTGCTTCCTACACACACAGGCCATATCTAGTTCAATTCTCCTTAGGAAACTGACAAGAACAGTAGATCCTCTTCAGTCCAATACACTGTACTTGCTGGGAACAGACGCCAGTGCCGTTTGCACTGTGTATGACAATGGGAGCGCAATAGTGACTCTTCTTACCACAAAACAACTCTTGCTCGTAGGACCAGAAACTGCATGTGATTCAACTCCATTTAGGATTGGGAAACAAACGCTACCTCGCCTTACAAGAAACACACTCTGCTTTTGAGAATAGGGCACACATCTTCTCTACTGTGTTTCCTATGGGGTTCAAAGAGTGAGCTTGCTCAGAACAAAGAACTGTGCTTCCTACACACACGGGCCATATCTGGTTCAACTCTGCTTAGGAAACGAACAAGAACAGTAGCTCCTCTTCAGTCCAATACACTGTAATTACTGGGAACAGACGCGAGTGCTATTTGCACTGTGTACGGCAATGGGAGCACAATAGTGACTCTTCTTACCAGAAAACAACTCTTGCTCTTAGGACCAGAAACTGCATTTGATTCAATCCACTTAGGACTGGGAAACAAACGCTAGCTCGCCTTACAAGAAACACACTCTGCTTTTGAGGAAAGAGCACACTTCTACTCTACTGTGTTTCCTATAGGGCCAGAACAGTGAGCTTGCTGAGTACAAAAGAACTGTGCTTCCTACACACATGGGCCATATCTAGCTCAACACTGCTTTGAACCTGACAAGAACAGGATATCCTCTTCAGTCCAATACACTGTACATGCTGGGAACAGAAGCCAGTTCTATTTGCGCTGTGTATGAAAATGGGAGCGCAATAGTGACTCTTCTTACCAGAAAACAACTCTTGCTTGTAGGACCAGAAACTGCATGTAATTCAACTCCATTTAGGACTGGGAAACAAACGCTAGCTCGCCTTACAAGAAACACACTCTTCTTCTTGAGTAAAGTAAACTCTTCAATTCTACTGTGATTTCTATGGGGTCCGAACTGTGAGCATGCTGAGAAAAAAAGAACGGTGCTTCCTACACACTTCGCGCCATATCTAATCCAACTGTGCTTAGGAAAATGACAAGAACATTAGCTCCTCTTCAGCCCAATACACTGTACTTGCTGGGAACAGATGCGAGGGCTATTTGCACTGTGTATGGCAATGGGAGCGCAATAGTGACTTTCCTTACCAAAAAACAACTCTTGCGTGTAAGACCAAAAACTGCATGTGATTCAACTCCTTTTAGAACTTGGAAACAAACACTAGCTCGCCTTACAAGAAACACACTCTGCTTTTGAGAAAACAGCACTCTTCTACTCTACTGTGTTTCCTATAGGGCCAGAACAGTGAGCTTGCTCAGAACAAAAGAACTGTGCTTCCTACACACACGGCCATATCTAGTTCAACTCTGTTTAGGAACCTGACAAGAACAGTAGATCCTCTTCAGTCCAATACACTGTACATGCTGGGAACAGACGCCAGTGCTATTTGCCCTGTGTATGACAATGGGAGCACAATAGTGACTCTTCTTACCAGAAAACAACTCTTGCTGGTAGGACCAGAAACTGCATGTGATTCAACTCCATTTAGGACTGGGAAACAAACTCTAGCTCGCCTTACAAGAAACACACTCTGCTTTAGAGAAAAGAGCACTCTTCTACTCTACTGTGTTTCCTATAGGGCCAGAACAGTGAGCTTGCTCAGAACAAAAGAACTGTGCTTCCTACACATGGCCATATAGAGTTCAATTCTTCTCAGGAAACTGACAAGAACAGTAGATTCTCTTCAGTCCAATACACTGTACTTGCTGGGAACAGTCGCCAGTGCTATTTGCATTGTGTATGAAAATGGGAGCGCAATAGTGATTCTTCTTACCAGAAAACAACTCTTGCTCGTAGGAACTGAAACTGCATGTGATTCAACTCCATTTAGGGCTGGGAAACAAACGCTAGCTCGCCTTACAAGAAACATACTCTGCTTTTGAGGAAAGAGCACTCTTCTACTCTACTGTGTTTCCTATAGGGCCAGAACAGTGAGCTTGCTCAGAACAAAAGAACTGTGCTTCCTACACACACGGGCCATATCTGGTTCAACTCTGCTTAGGAAACTGACAAGAACAGTAGCTCCTCTTCAGTCCAATACACTGTACTTGCTGGGAACAGACGCGAGTGCAATTTGCACTGTGTATGGCAATGGGAGCGCAATAGTGACTTTCCTTACCAGAAAACAACTTCTGTTCTTAGGACCTGAAACTGCATGTGATTCAACTCCGTTTAGGACTGGGAAAAAAACGCTAGCTCGCCTTACCAGAAACACACTCTGCTTTTGAGGAAAGAGCACTCTTCTACTCTACTGTGTTTCCTCTAGGGCCAGAACAGTGAGCTTGCTGAGTACAAAAGAACTGTGCTTCCTACACATATGGGCCATATGTAGCTCAACTCTGCTTAGGAACCAGACAAGAACAGTAGATCCTCTTCAGTCCAATAAACTGTACATGCTGGGAACAGATGCCAGTGCTATTTGCGCTGTGTATGACAATGGGAGCGCGATAGTGACTCTTCTTACCAGAAAACAACTCTTGCTTGTAGGACCAGATACTGCATGTGTATTTCAACTCCATTTAGGACTGGGAAACATATGCTAGCTTGCCTTACAAGAAACACACTCTGCTTTTGAGAAAAGAGCACTCTTCTACTCTACTGTGTTTCCTGTGGGGTTCAACAGTGAGCTTGGTCAGAACAAAAGAAGTGTGCTTCCTACACACACGGGCCATATCTAGTTCAACTCTGGTTAGGAAACTGACAAGAACAGTAGCTCCTCTTCAGTCCAATACACTGTAATTGCTGGGAACAGACGCGAGGGCTATTTGCACTCTGTATGGCAAAGGGAGTGCAATAGTGACTCTTCTTACCAGAAAACAACTCTTGCTCGTAGGACCAGAAACTGCATTTGATTTAACTCCATTTAGGACTAGGAAACAAACGCTAGCTCGCGTTACAAGAAACACACTCTGCTTTTGAGAAAAGAGCACTCTTCTACTCTACTGTGTTTCCTATGGAGCCAGAACAGTGAGCTTGCTCAGAACAAAAGAACTGTACTTCCTACACACACGGACCATATCTAGTTCAATTCTGCTTAGGAAACTGACAAGAACAGTAGCTCCTCTTCAGTCCAATACACTGTACTTGCTGGGAACAGACGCGAGTGCTATTTCCACTGTGTAAAGAAAAGGGAGCGCAATAGTGACTCTTCTTACCAGAAAACAACTCTAGCTCATAGGACCAGAAACTGCATGTGTATTTCAACTCCATTTAGCACTGGGAAACAAATGCTAGCTCGCCTTAAAAGAAGCATACTATGCTTTTGAGAAAAGTGCACTCTTCTACCCTACTGTGTTTTCTATGGGGTTCGAACAGTGAGGTTGCTCAGAACAAAAGAACTGTGCTTCCTACACACACCAGCCATACCTAGTTCAACTCTGCTTAGGAAACTGACAAGAACAGTAGCTCCTCTTCAGTCCAATACACTGTACTTGCTGGGAACAGACGCGAGTGCTATTTGTACTGTGTATGGCAATGGGAGCGCAATAGTGACTCTTCTTACCAGAAAACAACTCTTGCTCATAGGACCAACAACTGCATTTGATTCCACTCCATTTAGGACTGGGAAACAAACGCTAGCTCGCTTTACAAGAAACACAGTCCGCTTTTGAGAAAAGAGCACTGTTCTACTCTGCTGTGTTTCCTATAGGGCCAGAACAGTGAGCTTGCTCAGAACAAAGGAACTGTGCTTCCTACACACACGGTCCATATCTAGTTCAACTCTGCCTAGGAAACTGACAAGAATAGTAGCTCCTCTTCTGTCCAATACACTGTACTTACTGGGAACAGACGCTAGTCCTATTTGTACTGTGTACGGCAATGGGAACACAATAGTGACTCTTCTTACCAGAAAACAACTCTTGCTCTTAGGACCAGAAACTGCATTTGATTCAATCCACTTAGGACTGGGAAACAAACGCTAGCTCGCCTTACAAGAAACTCGCTCTGCTTTGGAGAATAGGGCACACATCTTCTCTACTGTGTTTCCTATTGGGTCCAAACAGTGAGCTTGCTCAAAACAATAGAATTGTACTTCCTGCACACATGGGTCATATCTAGTTCAACTCTGCTTAGGAAACTGACAAGAACAGTAGCTCCTCTTCAGTCCAATACACTGTACTTGCTGGGAACAGACGCGAGTGCTCTTTGCACTGTGTATGGCAATGGGAGCGCAATAGTGACTTTCCTTACCAGAAAACAAATCTTGCTCGTAGGAACTGAAACTGCATGTGATTCAACTCCATTTAGTACTGGGAAACAAACGCTAGCTCGCCTTACAAGAAACACACTCTGCTTTTGAGAAAAGAGCACTCCACTACTCTACTGTTTTTTCTATGTGGTCCGAACAGTGAGATTGCTCAGAACAAAAGAACTGTGCTTCCTACACACACAGGCCATATCTAGTTCAACTCTGCTTAGGAAACTGACAAGAACTGTAGCTCCTCTTCAGACCAATACACTGTACTTGCTGGAAACATACGCGAGTGCTATTTGTACTGTGTATGGCAATGGGAGCGCAATAGTGTCTCTTCTTACCAGAAAACAACTCATGCTCATAGGACCAGAAACTGCATGTGATTCAACTCCATTGAGGACTGGGAAACAAACGCCAGCTCGCCTTACAAGAAACACACTCTGCTTTTGAAAATAGGGCACACATCTCCTCTACTGTGTTTCCTGTGGGTTCCAAACATTGAGCTTGCTCAGAACAAAAGAACTGTGCTTCCTACACATGGGTCATATCTACTTCAACTCTGCTTAGAAAACTGACAAGAACAGTAGCTCCTCTTCAGACCAATATACTGTACTTGCTGGAAACAGATGCGAGTGCTATTTGTACTGTGTATGGCAATGGGAGCACAATAGTGACTCTTCTTACCAGAAAACAACTCTTGCTCTTAGGACCAGAAACTGCATGTGATTCAACTCCATTTAAAATTGGGAAACAAATGCCAGCTCGCCTTACAAGAAACACACTCTGCTTTTGAGAATAGGGCACACACCTACTCTACTGTGTTTCCTATGGGGTCCAAACAGTGAGCTTGCTCCGAACAAATGAAATGTGCTTCCTACACACACGGGTCATATCTAGTCCAACTCTGATTAGGAAACTGACAAGAACAGTAGCTCCTCTTCAGTCCAATACACTATACTTGCTGGGAACAGACACAAGTGCTATTTGCACTGTGTATGACAATGGGAGCGCAATAGTCACTTTTCTTACCAGAAAAAACTTTTGCTTGTAGGACCAGAAATTGCATGTGATTCAAATCCATTTAGGACTGGGAAGCAAACGCTAGCTCGCCTTACAAGAAACACACTCTGCTTTTGAGAATAGGGCACACATCTACTCTACTGTGTTTCCTATGGGGTTCAAACAGTGAGCTTGCTCAGAACAAAAGAACTGTGCTTCCTACACACACGGGCCATATCTAGTTCAATTCTGCTTAGGAAACTGACAAGAACAGTAGATCCTCTTCAGTCCAATACACTGTACTTGCTGGGAACAGACGCCAGTGCTATTTGCACTTTGTATGTCAATGGGAGCCCAATAGTTACTTTTCTTACCAGAAAAAACTCTTGCTTCTAGGACCAGAAACTGCATGTGATTCAAATCCATTTAGGACTGGGAAGCAAACGCTAGCTCGCCTTAGAAGAAACACACTCTGCTTTTGAGAAAAGAGCACGCTTCTACTCTACTGTGTTTATATGGGGTCCGAACAGTGAGCATGCTCAGAACAAAAGAACTGTGCTTCCTATACACACGGGCCATATCTAGTTCAACTCTGCTTAGGAAACTGACAAGAACAGTAGATCCCCTTCAGTCCAATACACTGTACTTGCTGGGAATAACCCGAGTGCTATTTGCACTGTGTACGGCATTGGGAGCGCAATAGTGACTCTTTTTACCAGAAAACAACTCTTGCTTGTAGGACCAGAAACTGCATGTGATTCAACTCCACTTAGGACTGGGAAACAAACGCTAGCTTGCCTTACAAGAAACAAGCTCTGCTTTTGAGAAAAGGGCACACTTCTACTCTACTGTGTTTCCTATAGGGCCAGAACAATGAGCTTGCTCAAACCAAAAGAACTGTGCTTCCTACACACACGGGCCATATCTAGTTCAACTCTGCTTAGGAAACTGATGAGAACAGTAGCTCCTCTTCAGTCCAATACACTGTACTTGCTGGGAACAGACGCGAGTCCTATTTGCACTGTGTACAGCAATGGGAGCACAATAGTGACACTTCTTACCAAAAAACAACTCTTGCTCGTATGACCAGAAACTGCATGTCATTCAACTCCATTTAGGATTGGGAAACAAACGCCAGCTCGCCTTACTAGAAACACACTCTGCTTTTGAGAATAGGGCACACATCTACTCTATGGTGTTTCCTATAGGGCCAGAACAGTGAGCTTGCTCAGAACAGAAGAAATGTGCTTCATACACACACGGGCCATATCTAGTTCAACTCTGCTTAGGAACCTGACAAGAACAGTAGATCCTCTTCAGTCCAATACACTGTACATGCTGGGAATAAATGCCAGTGCTATTTGCCCTGTGTATGACAATGGGAGCGCAATAGTGACTCTTCTTACCAGAAAAAACTCTTGCTCGTAGGACCAGAAACTGCATGTGATTCAAATCCATTTAGGACGGGGAAACAAACGCTGGCTCGCCTTACAAGAAACACACTCTGTTTTGAGAAAAGAGTACTCTTCTACTCTACTGTGTTTCCTATAGGGCAAGAACAGTGAGCTTGCTCAGAACAGAAGAAATGTGCTTCATACACACACGGGCCATATCTAGTTCAACTCTGCTTAGGAACCTCACAAGAACAGTAGATCCTCTTCAGTCCAATACACTGTACATGCTGGGAACAAATGCCAGTGCTATTTGCCCTGTGTATGACTTTGGGAGCCCAATAGTGACTTTCCTTACCAGAATACAACTCTTGCTCGTAGGACCAGAAACTGCATGAGATTCAACTCCGTTTCTGACTGGGAAACAAACAATAGCCAGCCTTACAAGAAACACACTCTGCTTTTGAGAAAAGAGCACTCTTCTTCTCTACTATGTGTCCTATGGTTTCCGAACAGTGAGCTTGCTCAGAACAAAAGAACTGTGCTTCCTACGCACACGGGCCATATCTAGTTCAACTCTGCTTAGTAAACTGTCAAGAACAGTAGCTCCTCTTCAGTCCAATACACTGTACTTGCTGGGAACAGACGCAAGTGCTATTTGCACTGTGTATGTCAATGGGAGCGCAATAGTGACTTTCCTTACCAGAAAAGAACTCTTCCTCGTAGGACCAAAAACTTCATGTGATTCAACTCCATTTAGGACTGGGAAACAAACGGTAGCTCGCCTTACAAGAAACACACTCTGCTTTTGAGAAAAGAGCACTCTTCTACTCTACTGTGTTTCCTATAGGGTCAGTACAGTGAGCTTGCTCAGAACAAAAGAACTGTGCTTCCTACACAAATGGCTATATCCAGTTCAATTCTGCTTAGGAAACTGACAAGAACAGTAGCTCCTCTTCAGTCCAATACACTGCACTTGTTGGGAACAGACGCGAGTGGTATTTGCACTGTGAATGGCAATGGGAGCACAATAGTGACTTTCCTTACCAGAAAACAACTCTTGCTCGTAGGAACTGAAATTGCATGTGATTCAACTCCATTTAGTACTGGGAAACAAACGCTAGCTTGCCTTACAAGAAACACACTCTGCTTTTGAGGAAAGAGCACTCTTCTACTCTACTGTGTTTCCTATAGGGCCAGAACAGTGAGCTTGCTCAGAACAAAGAACTGTGCTTCCTACACACATGGGCCATATCTAGTTCAACTCTGCTTAGGAAACTGACAAGAACAGTAGCTCCTCTTCAGTCCAATACACTGTAATTTTGGGAACAGACGCGAGTGCTATTTGCACTGTGTATGGCAATGGGAGCGCAATTGTGACTTTCCTTACCAAAAAACAACTCTTGCTCGTAGGATCTGAAACTGCATGTGATTCAACTCCATTTAGGACTGGGAAACAAACGCTAGCTCGCCTTACAAAAAACACACTCTGCTTTTGAGGAAAGAGCACTCTTCTACTCTACTGCGTTTCCTGTAGGGCCAGAACATTGAGCTTGCTGAGTACAAAAGAACTGTGCTTCCTACACACATGGGCCATATCTAGTTCAACTCTGCTTAGGAAACTGACAAAAACAGTAGCTCCTCTTCAGTCGAATACACTGTACTTGCTGGGAACAGACGCGAGGGCTATTTGCACTGTGTATGGCAATGGGAGCACAATAGCGACTCTTCTTACCAGAAAACAACTCTTGCTCGTAGGACCAGAATCTGCATGTGATTCAACTCCATTTAGGATTGGGAAACAAACGCTAGCTCGCCTTACAAGAAACACAATCTGCTTTTGAGAAAAGAGCACTCTACTACTCTACTGTGTTTTCTCTGTGGTCCGAACAGTGAGCGTGCTGAGAACAAATGAACTGTGCTTCCTACACACACGGGCCATATCTAGTTCAACTCTGCTTAGGAAACTGTCAAGAACAGTAGCTCCTCTTCAGTCCAATACACTGTACTTGCTGGGAACAGACGCAAGTGCTCTTTTCACTGTGTATGTCAATGGGAGCACAATAGTGACTTTCCTTACCAGAAAACAACTCTTCCTCGTAGGACCAAAAACTGCATGTGATTCAACTCCATTTAGGACTGGGAAACAAACGCTAGCTCGCCTTACAAGAAACACACTCTGCTTTTGAGAAAAGAGCACTCTTCTACTCTACTGTGTTTCCTATAGGGCCAGTACAGTTAGCTTTCTCAGAACAAAAGAACTGTGCTTCCTACACAAATGGCTATATCCAGTTCAATTCTGCTTAGGAAACTGACAAGAACAGTAGCTCCTCTTCAGTCCAATACACTGTATTTGTTGGGAACAGACGCGAGTGGTATTTGCAATGTGAATGTCAATGGGAGCGCAATAGTGACTTTCCTTACCAGAAAACAACTCTTGCTCGTAGGAACTGAAACTGCATGTGATTCACTCCATTTAGTACTGGGAAACAAACGCTAGCTCGCCTTACAAGAAACACACTCTGCTTTTGAGGAAAGAGCACTCTTCTACTCTACTGTGTTTCATATAGTGCCAGAACAGTGAGCTTGCTCAGAACAATTAACTGTGCTTCCTACACACATGGGCCATATCTAGTTCAACTCTGCTTAGGAAACTGACAAGAACAGTAGCTCCTCTTCAGTCCAATACACTGTACTTTTTGGGAACAGACGCGAGTGCTATTTGCACTGTGTATGGCAATGGGAGATCAATAGTGACTTTCCTTACCAAAAAACAAATCTTGCTCGTAGGACCTGAAACTGCATGTGATTCAACTCCATTTAGGACTGGGAAACAAACGCTAGCTCGCCTTACAAAAAACACACTCTGCTTTTGAAGAAAGAGCACTCTTCTACTCTACTGTGTTTCCTATAGGGCCAGAACAGTGAGCTTGCTGAGTACAAAAGAACTGTGCTTCCTACACACATGGGCCATATCTAGTCCAACTCTGCTTAGGAAACTGACAAAAACAGTAGCTCCTCTTCAGTCAAATACACTGTACTTTCTGGGAACAGACGCGAGGGCTATTTGCACTATGTATGGCAATAGGAGCACTATAGTGACTCTTCTTACCAGAAAACAACTCTTGCTCATAGGACCAGAATCTGCATGTGATTCAACTCCATTTAGGATTGGGAAACAAACGCTAGCTCGCCTTACAAGAAACACACTCTGCTTTTGAAAAAAGAGCACTCTACTACTCTACTGTGTTTTCTATGTGGTCCGAACAGTGAGCTTGATGAGAAAAAAAGAACTGTGCTTCCTACACACACGGGCCATATCTAGTTCAACTCTGCTTAGGAAACTGACAAGAACTGTAGCTCCTCTTCAGACCAATAAACTGTACTTGCTGGAAACATACGCGAGTGCTATTTGTACTGTGTATGGCAATGGGAGCGCAATAGTGACTCTTCTTACCAGAAAACAACTCATGCTCGTAGGACCAGAAACTGCATGTGATTCAACTCCATTTAAGACTGGGAAACAAACGCCAGCTCGTCTTACAAGAAACACACTCTGCTTTTGAGAATAGGGCACACATCTTTCTCTACTGTGTTTCCTGTGGGTTCCAAACAGTGAGCTTGCTCAGAACAAAAGAACTGTGCTTCCTACACATGGGTCATATCTAGTTCAACTCTGCTTAGAAAACTGACAAGAACAGTAGCTCCGCTTCAGACCAATATACTGTACTTGCTGAAAACTGACGCGAGTGCTATTTGTACTCTGTATGGCAATGGGAGCACAATAGTGACTCTTCTTACCAGAAAACAACTATTGCTCGTAGGACCAGAAACTGCATGTGATTCAACTCCATTTAAAATTGGGAAACAAATGCCAGCTCGCCTTACAAGAAACACACTCTGCTTTTGAGAATAGGGCACACACCTTCTCTACTGTGTTTCCTATGGGGTCCAAACAGTGAGCTTGCTCAGAACAAATGAAATGTGCTTCCTACACACACGGGTCATATCTAGTTCAACTCTGATTAGGAAACTGACAAGAACAGTAGCTCCTCTTCAGTCCAATACACTATACTTGCTGGGAACAGACACAAGTGCTATTTGCACTGTGTATGACAATGGGAGCGCAATAGTCACTTTTCTTACCAGAAAAAACTTTTGCTTGTAGGACCAGAAACTGCATGTGATTCAAATCCATTTAGGACTGGGAAGCAAACGCTAGCTCGCCTTACAAGAAACACACTCTGCTTTTGAGAATAGGGCACCCATCTACTCTACTGTGTTTCCTATGGGGTCCAAACAGTGAGCTTGCTCAGAACAAAAGAACTGTGCTTCCTACACACACGGGCCATATCTAGTTCAATTCTGCTTAGGAAACTGACAAGAACAGTAGATCCTCTTCAGTCCAATACACTGTACTTGCTGGGAACAGACGCCAGTGCTATTTGCACTTTGTATGACAATGGGAGCCCAATAGTGACCTTTCTTACCAGAAAAAACTCTCGCTTCTAGGACCAGAAACTGCATGTGATTCAAATCCATTAAGGACTGGGAAGCAAACGCTAGCTCGCCTTACAAGAAACACACTCTGCTTTTGAGAAAAGAGCACTCTTCTACTCTACTGTGTTTCCTATGGGGTCCGAACAGTGAGCATGCTCAGAACAAAAGAACTGTGCTTCCTATACACACGGGCCATATCTAGTTCAACTCTCCTTAGGAAACTGACAAGAACAGTAGATCCCCTTCAGTCCAATACACTGTACTTGCTGGGAATAGACGCGAGTGCTATTTGCACTGTGTACGGCATTGGGAGCGCAATAGTGACTCTTTTTACCAGAAAACAACTCTTGCTCGTAGGACCAGAAACTGCATGTGATTCAACTCCATTTAGGATTGGGAAACAAACGCCAGCTCGCCTTACAAGAAACACACTCTGCTTTTGAGAATACGGCACACATCTACTCTACGGTGTTTCCTATAGGGCCAGAACAGTGAGCTTGCTCAGAACAGAAGAAATGTGCTTCATACACACACGGGCCATATCTAGTTCAACTCTGCTTAGGAACCTGACAAGAACAGTAGATCCTCTTCAGTCCAATACACTGTACATGCGGGGAACAAATGCCAGTGCTATTTGCCCTGTGTATGACAATGGGAGCGCAATAGTGACTCTTCTTACCAGAAAACACTTTTGCTCGTAGCACCAGAAACTGCATGTGATTCAAATCCATTTAGGACATTGAAACAAACGCTAGCTCGCCTTACAAGAAACACACTCTGTTTTGAGAAAAGAGTACTCTTCTACTCTACTGTGTTTCCTATAGGGACAGAACAGTGAGCTTGCTCAGAACAGAAGAAATGTGCTTCATACACACACGGGCCATATCTAGTTCAACTCTGCTTAGGAACCTGACAAGAACAATAGATCCTCTTCAGTGCAATACACTGTACATGCTGGGAACAAATGCCAGTGCTATTTGCCCTGTGTATGACAATGGGAGCCCAATAGTGACTTTCCTTTCCAGAAGACAACTCTTGCTCGTAGGACCAGAAACTGCATGAGATTCAACTCCGTTTCTGAGTGGGAAACAAACTCTAGCTCGCCTTACAAGAAACACACTCTGCTTTTGAGAAAAGAGCACTCTTCTTCTCTACTATGTGTCCTATGGGTTCCGAACAGTGAGCTTGCTCAGAACAAAAGAACTGTGGTTCCTACGCACACGGGCCATATCTAGTTCAACTCTGCTTAGGAAACTGACAAGAACAGTAGCTCCTCTTCAGTCCAATACACTGTACTTGCTGGGAACAGACACAAGTGCTATTTGCACTGTGTATGTCAATGGGAGCGCAATAGTGACTTTCCTTACCAGAAAACAACTCTTCCTCATAGGACCAAAAACTGCATGTGATTCAACTCCATTTAGGACTGGGAAACAAACGCTAGCTCGCCTTACAAGAAACACACTCTGCTTTTGAGAAAAGAGCTGTCTTCTACTCTACTGTGTTTCCTATAGGGCCAGTACAGTGAGCTTGCTCAGAACAAAAGAACTGTGCTTCCTACACAAATGGCTATATCCAGTTCAATTCTGCTTAGGAAACTGACAAGAACAGTAGCTCCTCTTCAGTCCAATACACTGTACTTGCTGGGAACAGACGCGAGTGCTATTTGCACTGTGTTGGCAATGGGAGCGCAATAGTGACTTTCCTTACCAAAAAACAACTCTTGCTCGTAGGACCTGAAACTGCATGTGATTCAACTATATTTAGGACTGGGAAACAAACGCTAGCTCGCCTTACAAAAAACACAATCTGCTTTTGAGGAAAGAGCACTCTTCTACTCTACTGTGTTTCCTATAGGGCCAGAACAGTGAGCTTGCTCAGAACAAAGTACTGTGCCTCCTACACACATGGGCCATATCTAGTTCAACTCTGCTTAGGAAACTGACAAGAACAGTAGTTCCTCTTCAGTCCAATACACTGTACTTGCTGGGAACAGACGCGAGTGCTATTTGCACTGTGTATGGCATTGGGAGCACAATAGTGACTTTCCTTACCAAAAAACAACTCTTGCTCGTAGGACCTGAAACTGCATGTGATTCAACTCCATTTAGGACTGGGAAACAAACGCTAGCTCGCCTTACAAAAAACACACTCTGCTTTTGAGGAAAGAGCACTCTTCTACTCTACTGTGTTTCCTATAGGGCCAGAACAGTGAGCTTGCTGAGTACAAAAGAACTGTGCTTCCTACACACATGGGCCATATCTAGTTCAACTCTGCTTAGGAAACTGACAAAAACAGTACCTCCTCTTCAGTCAAATACACTGTACTTGCTGGGAACAGACGCGAGGGCTATTTGCACTGTGTATGGCAATGGGAGCACAATAGCGACTCTTCTTACCAGAAAACAACTCTTGCTCGTAGGACCAGAATCTGCATGTGATTCAACTCCATTTAGGATTGGGAAACAAACGCTAGCTCGCCTTACAAGAAACACACTCTGCTTTTGAGAAAAGAGCACTCTACTACTCTACTGTGTTTTCTCTGTGGTCCGAACAGTGAGCGTGCTGAGAACAAAAGAACTGTGCTTCCTACACACACAGGCCATATCTAGTTCAACTCTGCTTAGGAAACTGACAAGAACTGTAGCTCCTCTTCAGACCAATAAACTGTACTTGCTGGAAACATACGCGAGTGCTATTTGTACTGTGTATGGCAATGGGAGCGCAATAGTGACTCTTCTTACCAGAAAACAACTCATGCTCGTAGGACCAGAAACTGCATGTGATTCAACTCCATTTAAGACTGGGAAACAAACGCCAGCTCGTCTTACAAGAAACACACTCTGCTTTTGAGAATAGGGCACACATCTTTCTCTACTGTGTTTCCTGTGGGTTCCAAACAGTGAGCTTGCTCAGAACAAAAGAACTGTGCTTCCTACACATGGGTCATATCTAGTTCAACTCTGCTTAGAAAACTGACAAGAACAGTAGCTCCGCTTCAGACCAATATACTGTACTTGCTGAAAACTGACGCGAGTGCTATTTGAACTCTGTATGGCAATGGGAGCACAATAGTGACTCTTCTTACCAGAAAACAACTATTGCTCGTAGGACCAGAAACTGCATGTGATTGAACTCCATTTAAAAATGGGAAACAAATGCCAGCTCGCCTTACAAGAAACACACTCTGCTTTTGAGAATAGGGCACACACCTACTCTACTGTGTTTCCTATGGGGTCCAAACAGTGAGCTTGCTCAGTACAAATGAAATGTGCTTCCTACACACACGGGTCATATCTAGTTCAACTCTGATTAGGAAACTGACAAGAACAGTAGCTCCTCTTCAGTCCAATACACTATACTTGCTGGGAACAGACACAAGTGCTATTTGCACTGTGTATGACAATGGGAGCGCAATAGTCACTTTTCTTACCAGAAAAAACTTTTGCTTGTAGGACCAGAAACTGCATGTGATTCAAATCCATTTAGGACTGGGAAGCAAACACTAGGTCGCCTTACAAGAAACACACTCTGCTTTTGAGAATAGGGCACACATCTACTCTACTGTGTTTCCTATGGGGTCCAAACAGTGAGCTAGCTCAGAACAAAAGAACTGTGCTTCCTACACACACGGGCCATATCTAGTTCAATTCTGCTTAGGAAACTGACAAGAACAGTAGATCCTCTTCAGTCCAATACACTGTACTTGCTGGGAACAGACGCCAGTGCTATATGCACTTTGTATGACAATGGGAGCCCAATAGTGACTTTTCTTACCAGAAAAATCTCTTGCTTCTAGGACCAGAAACTGCATGTGATTCAAATCCATTTAGGACTGGGAAGCAAACGCTAGCTCGCCTTCGAAGAAACACACTCTGCTTTTGAGAAAAGAGCACTCTTCTACTCTACTGTGTTTCCTATGGGGTCCGAACAGTGAGCATGCTCAGAACAAAAGAACTGTGCTTCCTATACACACGGGCCATATCTAGTTCAACTCTGCTTAGGAAACTGACAAGAACAGTAGATCCCCTTCAGTCCAATACACTGTACATGCTGGGAATAGACGCGAGTGCTATTTGCACTGTGTACGGCATTGGGAGCGCAATAGTGACTTTTTTTAGCAGAAAACAACTCTTGCTCGTAGGACCAGAAATGCATGTGATTCAACTCCACTTAGGACTGGGAAACAAACGCTAGCTTGCCTTACAAGGAACAAGCTCTGCTTTTGAGAAAAGGGCAAACTTCTACTCTACTGTGTTTCCTATAGGGCCAGAACAATGAGCTTGCTCAGACCAAAAGAACTGTGCTTCCTACACACACGGGCCATATCTAGTTCAACTCTGCTTAGGAAACTGACGAGAACAGTAGCTCCTCTTCAGTCCAATACACTGTACTTGCTAGGAACAGACGCGAGTGCTATTTGCACCGTGTATGGCAATGGGAGCACAATAGTGACTTTCCTTACCAGAAAACAACTCTTGCTCGTAGGAACTGAAACTGCATGTGATTCAACTCCATTTAGGACTGGGAAACAAACGCTAGCTCGCCTTACAAGAAACACACTCTGCTTTTGAGGAAAGAGCACTCTTCTACTCTACTGTGTTTCCTATAGGGCCAGAACAGTGAGCTTGCTCAGAACAAAGAACTGTGCTTCTTACACACATGGGCCATATCTAGTTCAACTCTGCTTAGGAAACTGACAAGAACAGTAGCTCCTCTTCAGTCCAATACACTGTACTTGCTGGGAACAGACGCTAGTGCTATTTGCACTGTGTATGGCAATGGGAGCGCAATAGTGACTTTCCTTACCAAAAAACAACTCTTGTTCGTAGGACCTGAAACTGCATGTGATTCAACTCCATTTAGGACTGGGAAACAAACGCTAGCTCGCCTTACAAAAAACACACTCTGCTTTTGAGGAAAGAGCACTCTTCTACTCTACTGTGTTTCCTATAGGGCCAGAACAGTGAGCATGCTGAGTACAAAAGAACTGTGCTTCCTACACACATGGGCCATATCTAGTTCAACTCTGCTTAGGAAACTGAGAAGAACAGTAGCTCCTCTTCAGACCAATATACTGTACTTGCTGGAAACAGACGCGAGTGCTATTTGTACTGTGTATGGCAATGGGAGCACAATAGTGACTCTTCTTACCAGAAAACAACTCTTGCTCGTAGGACCAGAAACTGCATGTGATTCAACTCAATTTAAAATTGGGAAACAAATGCCAGCTCGCCTTACAAGAAACACACTCTGCTTTTGAGAATAGGGCACACACCTACTCTACTGTGTTTCCTATGGGGTCCAAACAGTGAGCTTGCTCAGAACAAATGAAATGTGCTTCCTACACACACGGGTCATATCTAGTTCAACTCTGATTAGGAAACTGACAAGAACATTAGCTCCTCTTCAGTCCAATACACTATACTTGCTGGGAACAGACACAAGTGCTATTTGCACTGTGTATGACAATGGGAGCGCAATAGTCACTTTTCTTACCAGAAAAAACTTTTGCTTGTAGGACCAGAAACTGCATGTGATTCAAATCCATTTAGGACTGGGAAGCAAACGCTAGCTCGCCTTACAAGAAACACACTCTGCTTTTGAGAATAGGGCACCCATCTACTCTACTGTGTTTCCTATGGGGTCCAAACAGTGAGCTTGCTCAGAACAAAAGAACTGTGCTTCCTACACACACGGGCCATATCTAGTTCAATTCTGCTTAGGAAACTGACAAGAACAGTAGATCCTCTTCAGTCCAATACACTGTACTTGCTGGGAACAGACGCCAGTGCTATTTGCACTTTGTATGACAATGGGAGCCCAATAGTGACCTTTCTTACCAGAAAAAACTCTCGCTTCTAGGACCAGAAACTGCATGTGATTCAAATCCATTAAGGACTGGGAAGCAAACGCTAGCTCGCCTTACAAGAAACACACTCTGCTTTTGAGAAAAGAGCACTCTTCTACTCTACTGTGTTTCCTATGGGGTCCGAACAGTGAGCATGCTCAGAACAAAAGAACTGTGCTTCCTATACACACGGGCCATATCTAGTTCAACTCTCCTTAGGAAACTGACAAGAACAGTAGATCCCCTTCAGTCCAATACACTGTACTTGCTGGGAATAGACGCGAGTGCTATTTGCACTGTGTACGGCATTGGGAGCGCAATAGTGACTCTTTTTACCAGAAAACAACTCTTGCTCGTAGGACCAGAAACTGCATGTGATTCAACTCCATTTAGGATTGGGAAACAAACGCCAGCTCGCCTTACAAGAAACACACTCTGCTTTTGAGAATAGGGCACACATCTACTCTACGGTGTTTCCTATAGGGCCAGAACAGTGAGCTTGCTCAGAACAGAAGAAATGTGCTTCATACACACACGGGCCATATCTAGTTCAACTCTGCTTAGGAACCTGACAAGAACAGTAGATCCTCTTCAGTCCAATACACTGTACATGCGGGGAACAAATGCCAGTGCTATTTGCCCTGTGTATGACAATGGGAGCGCAATAGTGACTCTTCTTACCAGAAAACACTTTTGCTCGTAGCACCAGAAACTGCATGTGATTCAAATCCATTTAGGACATTGAAACAAACGCTAGCTCGCCTTACAAGAAACACACTCTGTTTTGAGAAAAGAGTACTCTTCTACTCTACTGTGTTTCCTATAGGGACAGAACAGTGAGCTTGCTCAGAACAGAAGAAATGTGCTTCATACACACACGGGCCATATCTAGTTCAACTCTGCTTAGGAACCTGACAAGAACAGTAGATCCTCTTCAGTGCAATACACTGTACATGCTGGGAACAAATGCCAGTGCTATTTGCCCTGTGTATGACAATGGGAGCCCAATAGTGACTTTCCTTTCCAGAAGACAACTCTTGCTCGTAGGACCAGAAACTGCATGAGATTCAACTCCATTTAGGACTGGGAAACAAACACTAGCTCGCCTTACAAGAAACACACTCTGCTTTTGAGAAAAGAGCACTCTTCTTCTCTACTATGTGTCCTATGGGTTCCGAACAGTGAGCTTGCTCAGAACAAAAGAACTGTGGTTCCTACGCACACGGGCCATATCTAGTTCAACTCTGCTTAGGAAACTGACAAGAACAGTAGCTCCTCTTCAGTCCAATACACTGTACTTGCTGGGAACAGACACAAGTGCTATTTGCACTATGTATGTCAATGGGAGCGCAATAGTGACTTTCCTTACCAGAAAACAACTCTTCCTCGTAGGACCAAAAACTGCATGTGATTCAACTCCATTTAGGACTGGGAAACAAACGCTAGCTCGCCTTACAAGAAACATACTCTGCTTTTGAGAAAAGAGCTGTCTTCTACTCTACTGTGTTTCCTATAGGGCCAGTACAGTGAGCTTGCTCAGAACAAAAGAACTGTGCTTCCTACACAAATGGCTATATCCAGTTCAATTCTGCTTAGGAAACTGACAAGAACAGTAGCTCCTCTTCAGTCCAATACACTGTACTTGCTGGGAAAAGACGCGAGTGCTATTTGCACTGTGTATGGCAATGGGAGCGCAATAGTGACTTTCCTGACCAAAAAACAACTCTTGCTCGTAGGACCTGAAACTGCATGTGATTCAACTATATTTAGGACTGGGAAACAAACGCTAGCTCGCCTTACAAAAAACACAATCTGCTTTTGAGGAAAGAGCACTCTTCTACTCTACTGTGTTTCCTATAGGGCCAGAACAGTGAGCTTGCTCAGAACAAAGAACTGTGCCTCCTACACACATGGGCCATATCTAGTTCAACTCTGCTTAGGAAACTGACAAGAACAGTAGTTCCTCTTCAGTCCAATACACTGTACTTGCTGGGAACAGACGCGAGTGCTATTTGCACTGTGTATGGCAATGGGAGCACAATAGTGACTTTCCTTACCAAAAAACAACTCTTGCTCGTAGGACCTGAAACTGCATGTGATTCAACTCCATTTAGGACTGGGAAACAAACTCTAGCTCGCCTTACAAAAAACACACTCTGCTTTTGAGGAAAGAGCACTCTTCTACTCTACTGTGTTTCCTATAGGGCCAGAACAGTGAGCTTGCTGAGTACAAAAGAACTGTGCTTCCTACACACATGGGCCATATCTAGTTCAACTCTGCTTAGGAAACTGACAAAAACAGTACCTCCTCTTCAGTTAAATACACTGTACTTGCTGGGAACAGACGCGAGGGCTATTTGCACTGTGTATGGCAATGGGAGCACAATAGCGACTCTTCTTACCAGAAAACAACTCTTGCTCTTAGGACCAGAATCTGCATGTGATTCAACTCCATTTAGGATTGGGAAACAAACGCTAGCTCGCCTTACAAGAAACACACTCTGCTTTTGAGAAAAGAGCACTCTACTACTCTACTGTGTTTTCTCTGTGGTCCGAACAGTGAGCGTGCTGAGAACAAAAGAACTGTGCTTCCTACACACACGGGCCATATCTAGTTCAACTCTGCTTAGGAAACTGACAAGAACTGTAGCTCCTCTTCAGACCAATAAACTGTACTTGCTGGAAACATACGCGAGTGCTATTTGTACTGTGTATGGCAATGGGAGCGCAATAGTGACTCTTTTTACCAGAAAACAACTCATGCTCGTAGGACCAGAAACTGCATGTGATTCAACTCCATTTAGGATTGGGAAACAAACGCCAGCTCGCCTTACAAGAAACACACTCTGCTATTGAGAATAGGGCACACATCTCCTCTACTGTGTTTCCTGTGGGTTCCAAACAGTGAGCTTGCTCAGAACAAAAGAACTGTGCTTCCTACACATGGGTCATATCTAGTTCAACTCTGCTTAGGAAACTGACAAGAACAGTAGCTCCTCTTCAGACCAATATACTGTACTTGCTGGAAACAGACGCGAGTGCTATTTGTACTGTGTATGGCAATGGGAGCACAATAGTGACTCTTCTTACCAGAAAACAATTCTTGCTCGTAGGACCAGAAACTGCATGAGATTCAACTCCATTTAAAATTGGGAAACAAATGCCAGCTCGCCTTACAAGAAACACACTCTGCTTTTGAGAATAGGGCACACACCTACTCTAATGTGTTTCCTATGGGGTCCAAACAGTGAGCTTGCTCAGAACAAATGAAATGTGCTTCCTACACACAAGGGTCATATCTAGTTCAACTCTGATTAGGAAACTGACAAGAACAGTAGCTCCTCTTCAGTCCAATACACTATACTTGCTGGGAACAGACACAAGTGCTATTTGCACTGTGTATGACAATGGGAGCGCAATAGTCACTTTTCTTACCAGAAAAAACTTTTGCTTGTAGGACCAGAAACTGCATATGATTCAAATCCATTTAGGACTGGGAAGCAAACGCTAGCTCGCCTTACAAGAAACACACTCTGCTTTTTAGAATAGGGCACACATCTACTCTACTGTGTTTCCTATGGGGCCGAAACAGTGAGCTTGCTCAAACAAAAGAACTGTGCTTCCTACACACACGGGCCATATCTAGTTCAATTCTGCTTAGGAAACTGACAAGAACAGTAGATCCTCTTCAGTCCAATACACTGTACTTGCTGGGAACAGACGCCAGTGCTATTTGCACCGTGTATGGCAAAAGGAGCACAATAGTGACTTTCCTTACCAGAAAACAACTCTTGCTCGTAGGACCAGAAACTGCATGAGATTCAACTCCGTTTCTGACTGGGAAACAAACAATACCCAGCCTTACAAGAAACACACTCTGCTTTTGAGAAAAGAGCACTCTTGTTCTCTACTATGTGTCCTATGGGTTCCGAACAGTGAGCTTGCTCAGAACAAAAGAACTGTGCTTTTACGCACACGGGACATATCTAGTTCAACTCTGCTTAGGAAACTGTCAAGAACAGTAGCTCCCCTTCAGTCCAATACACTGTACTTGCTGGGAACAGACGCAAGTGCTCTTTGCACTGTGTATGTCAATGGGAGCGCAATAGTGACTTTCCTTACCAGAAAACAACTCTTGCTCGTAGGACCAAAAACTGCATGTGATTCAACTCCATTTAGGACTGGG
Source organism: Peromyscus eremicus (assembly GCF_949786415.1). NCBI lineage: Eukaryota > Metazoa > Chordata > Mammalia > Rodentia > Cricetidae > Peromyscus > Peromyscus eremicus. The sequence goes on along the minus strand of NW_026735484.1, from coordinate 98,816 downwards.
AAACAAACGGTAGCTCGCCTTACAAGAAACACACTCTGCTTTTGAGAAAAGAGCTGTCTTCTACTCTACTGTGTTTCCTATAGGGCCAGTACAGTGAGCTTGCTCAGAACAAAAGAACTGTACTTCCTACACAAATGGCTATATCCAGTTCAATTCTGCTTAGGAAACTGACAAGAACAGTAGCTCCTCTTCAGTCCAATACACTGTACTTGCTGGGAACAGATGCGAGTGCTATTTGCACTGTGTTTGGCAATGGGAGCGCAATAGTGACTTTCCTTACCAGAAAACAGCTCTTGCGCGTAGGACCAAAAACTGCATGTGATTCAACTCCATTTAGGACTGGGAAACAAACGCTAGCTTGCCTTACAAGAAACACACTGTGCTTTTTAGAAAAGAGCACTCTTCTACTCTACTGTGTTTCCTATAGGGTCAGAACAGAGAGCTTGCTCAAAACAAAAGATCTGTGCTTCCTGCACACACGGGCCATATCTAGTTCAACTCTGATTAGGAAACTGACGAGAACAGTAGCTCATCTTCAGTCCAATACACTGTACTTGCTGGGAACAGATGCGAGTGCAATTTGCACTGTGTACGGCAAAGGGAGCATAATAGTGACTCTTCTTACCAGAAAACAACTCTTGCTCTTAGGACCAGTAACTGCATTTGATTCAACTCCATTTAGGACTGGGAAAAAAAACAATAGCTCGACTTACAAGAAACACACTCTGCTTTTGAGAAAAGAGCACTCTTCTACTCTACTGTATTTCCTATGGGGTCCGAACAGTGAGCTTGCTCAGAACAAAAGAAATGTACTTCCTGCACACATGGCCATATCTAGTTCAATTCTGCTTGGGAAACAGACAAGAACAGTAGATCCTCTTCCGTGCAATACACTGTACATGCTGGGAAAAGAAGCCAGTGCTATTTGCCCTGTGTATGACAATGGGAGCACAATAGTGACTCTTCTTACCAGAAAACATCTCTTGCTCGTAGGAACAGAAACTGCATGTGTTTCAACTCCATGTAGGACTGGGAAACAAACACTAGCTCACCTTACAAGAAACACACTCTGCTTTTGAGAAAAGAGCACTCTGCTACTCTGTGTTTCCTATAGGGCCAGAAGAGTGAGCTTGCTCAGAACAAAAGAACTGTGCTTCCTACACACACGGGCTATATCTAGTTCAACTCTGCATAGGAAACTGACAAGAACAGTAGATCCTCTTCAGTCCAATACACTATACATGCTGGGAAAAGACGCAAGTGCTATTTGCCCTGTATATGACAATGTGAGCGCAATAGTGACTCTTCTTACCAGAAAACCACTCTTGCTTGTAGGACCAGAAACTGCATGTGATTCAACTCCATTTAGGTCTGGGAAGCAAACGCTATCTAGACTTACAAGAAACACACTCTGCTTTTGAGAAAAGAGCACTCAGTTTCCTATGGGTCCGCACAGTGAGCTTGCTCAGAACAAAAGAGCTGTGCTTCCTATACACACGGGCCATATCTAGTTCAACTCTGCTTAGGAAACTGACCAGAACAGTAGCTCCTCTTCAGTCCAATAACTGTACTTGCTGGAAACAGACATGAGTGCTATTTGTACTGTGAATGGAAAAGGGAGCGCAATAGTGACTTTCCTTTCCAGAAAACAATTCTTGCTCGTATGACCAAAAACTGCATGTGATTAAACTCCATTTAGGGGTGGGAAACAAACGCTAGCTCACCTTACAAGAAACACACTCTGCTTTTGAGAAAAGAGCACTCTTCTACTCTACTGTGTTTCCTATAGGGCCAGAACAGTGAGCTTGCTCAGAACAAAAGAACTGTGCTTCCTACACACATGGCCGTATCTAGTTCAATTCTGCTTAGGAAACTGACAAGAACAGTAGCTCCTCTTCAGTCCAATACACTGTACATGCTGGGAACAGACGCCAGTGCTATTTGCCCTGTGTATGACAATGGGAGCGCAATAGTGACTGTTCTTACCAGAAAACAACTCTTGCTCGTATGACCAGAAACTGCATGTGATTCAACTCCATTTAGGACTGGGAAACAAACGCTAGCTCGCCTTACAAGAAACACACTCTGCTTTTGAGAAAACAGCACTCTTCTACTCTACTGTGTTTCCTATGGGGTCCGAACAATTAGCTTGCTCAGAACAAAAGAACTGTGCTTCCTACACACACGGGCCATATCTAGTTCAACTCTACTTAGGAAAATGAAAAGAACAGTAGATCCTCTTCAGTCCAATACACTGTACTTGCTGGGAACAGACGCAAGTGCTATTTGCACTGTGTATGTCAATGGGAGCGCAATAGTGACTTTCCTTACCAGAAAACAACTCTTGCTCAAAGGACCAAAAACTGCATGTGATTCAACTACATTTAGGACTGGGAAGCAAACGCTAGGTCGCCTTACACTAAACACACTCGGCTTTTGAGAAAAGAGCACTCATCTACTCTACTGTGTTTCCTATGGTGTCCGAACAGTGAGCTTGCTCAGAACAAAAGAACTGTGCTTCTTACACACACGCGCCTTATCTAGTTCAACTCTGCTTAGGAAACTGACGAGAACAGTAGCTCCTCTTCAGTCCAATACACTGTACTTACTGGGAAGAGACGCGAGTGCTATTTGCACAGTGTACGGCAATCGGAGCACAATAGTGACTCTTCTTACAAGAAAACAACTCTTGCTCGTAGGACTAGAAACTGCATTTGATTCAATCCACTTAGGACTGGGAAACAAACGCTAGCTCACCTTACAAGAAACACGCTCTGCTTTTGAGAATAGGGCACACATCTACTCTACTGTGTTTCCTATGGGGTCCAAACAGTGAGCTTGCTCAGAACAAAAGAACTGTGCTTCTTACACACACAGGTCATATCTAGTTCAACTCTGCTTAGGAAACTGACAAAAACAGTAGCTCCTCTTCAGTCCAATACACTGTACTTGCTGGGAACAGACGCGAGGGCTATTTGCACTGTGTATGACAATGGGAGCACAATAGTGACTCTTCTTACCAGAAAACAACTCTTGCTCGTAGGACCAGAAACTTCATGTGATTCAACTCCATTTAGGACTGGGAAACAAATTCTAGCTCGCCTTACAAGAAACACACTCTGCTTTGGAGAAAAGAGCACTCTTCTACTCTACTTTTTTTCCAATGGGGTCTGAACAGTGAGCTTACTCAGAACAAATGAACTGTGCTTCCTATACACACGGGCCATATCTAGTTCAACTCTGCTCAGGAAACTGACAAGAACAGTAGATCCTCTTCAGTCCAATACACTGTACTTGCTGGGAACAGACGCGAGGGCTATTTGCACTGTGTATGGAAAAGGGAGCGCAATAGTGACTCTTCTTACCAGAAAACAACTCTTGCTCGTAGGACCAGAAACTGCATGTGTATTTCATCTCCATTTAGGACTGGGAAACAAACTCTAGCTCACCTTACAAGAAACACACTCTTCTTTTGAGAAAAATGCACTCTTCTACTCTACTGTGTTTCCTATGGGGTTCGAAATGTGAGCTTGCTCAGAACAAAAGAACTGTGCTTCCTACACACACGGGCCATATCTTGTTCAATTCTGCTTAGGAAACTGACAAGAACAGTAGAACCTCTTCAGTCCAATAGACTGTACATGCTGGGAAGAGACGCCAGTGCTATTTGCCCTGTGTGTGACAATGGGAGCGCAATAGTTACTCTTCTTACCAGAAAACAACTCTTGCTCGTAGGACCAGAAACTGCATGTGACCACTCCATTTAGGACTGGGAAACAAATTCTAGCTCACCTTACAAGAAACACACTCTGCTTTTGAGAAAAGAGCACTCTCCTACTCTACTTTTTTCCTATGGGGTCTGAACAGTGAGCTTGCTCAGAACAAATGAACTGTGCTTCCTATACACACGGGCCATATCTAGTTCAACTCTGCTCAGGAAACTGACAAGAACAGTAGATCCTCTTCAGTCCAATACACTGTATTTGTTGGGAACAGACGCGAGGGCTATTTGCACTGTGTATGGAAAAGGGAGCGCAATAGTGACTCTTCTTACCAGAAAACAACTCTTGCTCGTAGGACCAGAAACTGCATGTGTATTTCATCTCCATTTAAGACTGGGAAACAAACTCTAGCTCGCCTTACAAGAAACACACTCTTCTTTTGAGAAAAATGCACTCTTCTACTCTACTGTGTTTCCTATGGGGATCGAAATGTGAGCATGCTCAGAACAAAAGAACTGTGCTTCCTACACACACGGGCCATATCTTGTTCAATTCTGCTTAGGAAACTGACAAGAACAGTAGAACCTCTTCAGTCCAATAGACTGTACATGCTGGGAAGAGACGCCAGTTCTATTTGCCCTGTGTGTGAAAATGGGAGCGCAATAGTTGCTCTTCTTACCAGAAAACAACTCTTGCTTGTAGGACCAGAAACTGCATGTGACTCAACTCCATTTAGGACTGGGAAACAAATTCTAGCTTGCCTCACAAGAAACACACTCTGCTTTTGAGAAAAGAGCACTCTTCTACTCTACTTTTTTTCCTATGGGGTCTGAACAGTGAGGTTGCTCAGAACAAATGAACTGTGCTTCCTACACACACGGGCCATATCTAGTTCAACTCTGCTCAGGAAACTGACAAGAAGAGTATCTCCTCTTCAGTCCAATACACTGTACTTGATTGGAAGAGACGCAAGTGCTATTTGCACTGTGTATGGCAATGGGAGCGCAATAGTGACTCTTTTTACCAAAAAACAACTCTACTCTTAGGAACAGAAACTGCATGTGATTCAACTTCATTTACGACTGGGAAACAAACGCTAGCTCGCCTTACAAGAAACACACTCTGCTTTTGAGAAAAGAGTACTCTTCTACTCTACTGTGTTTCCTATGGGGTCCGAACAGTGAGCTTGCTCAGAACAAATGAACTGTGCTTATACACACACGGGCCATATCTAGTTCAAGTCTGCTTAGGAAACTGACAAGAACAGTAGCTCCTCTTCAATCAAATACACTGTACTTGCTGAGAGCAGACGCTAGTGCTATTTGCACTGTGTATGGCAATGGGAGAGCAATAGTGACTCTTCTTACCAGAAAACAACTCTTGCTCTTAGGACCAGAAACTGCATGTGATTCAACTCCATTTAGGACTGGGAAGCAAACGCTGGGTCGCCTTACACTAAACACACTCAGCTTTTGAGAAAAGAGCACTCATCTACTTTACTGTGTTTCCTATGGGGTCCGAACAGTGAGCTTGCTCAGAACAAAAGAACTGTGCGTCTTACACACACGGGCCATATCTAATTCAACTCTCCTTAGGAAACTGACGAGAACAGTAGCTCCTCTTCAGTCCAATACACTGTACTTGCTGGGAACAGACGTGAGGGCTATTTGCACTGTGTATGGAAAAGGGAGCGCAATAGTGACTCTTCTTAACAGAAAACAACTCTTGCTCGTAGGACCAGAAACTGCATGTGTATTTCATCTCCATTTAGGACTGGGAAACAAACTCTAGCTCGCCTTACAAGAAACACACTCTTCTTTTGAGAAAAATGCACTCTTCTACTCTACTGTGTTTCCTATGGGGTCCGAACAATGAGCTTGCTGAGAACAAAAGAACTGTGCTTCCTACACACACGGGCCATATCTAGTTCAACTCTGCTTAGGAAACTGACAAGAACAGTAGATCCTCTTCAGTCCAATACGCTGTACATGCTGGGTACAGACGCCAGTGCTATTTGCACTGTGTATGGCAATGGGAGCGCAATAGTGACTCTTCTTACCAGAAAACAACTCTTGGTCGTAGGACCAGAAACTCCATGTGATTCAACTCCATTTAGGACTGGGAAACAAACGCTAGCTTGCCTTACAAGAAACACACTCTGCTTTTGAGAATAGGGCACACATCTACTCTACTGTGTTTCCTATGGGGTCCAAACAGTGAGCTTGCTCAGAACAAAAGAACTGTGCTTCCTACACACACAGGCCATATCTAGTTCAATTCTGCTTAGGAAACTGACAAGAACAGTAGCTCCTCTTCAGTCCAATACACTGTACTTGCTGGGAACAGACACGAGTGCTATTTGCACTGTGTATGGCAAAGGGAGCACAATAGTGACTTTCCTTACCAGAAAACAACTATTGCTCGTAGGAACGAAAACTGCATGTGATTCAAATCCATTTAGGACTGCGAAACAAACGCTAGCTCGCCTTACAAAAAACACACTCTGCTTTTGAGGAAAGAGCACTCTTCTACTCTACTGTGTTTCCTATAGGGCCAGAACAGTGAGCTTGCTGAGTACAAAAGAACTGTGCTTCCTACACACATGGGACATATCTAGTTCAACTCTGCTTAGGAAACTGACAAGAACATTAGCTCCTCTTCATTCCAATACACTGTACTTGCTGGGAACAGACACGAGGGCTATTTGCACTGTGTATGGCAAAGGGAGCACAATAGTGACTCTTCTTACCAGAAAACAACTCTTGCTCGTAGGACCAGAAACTGCATGTGTATTTCAACTCCATTTAGGACTGGGAAACAAACGCTAGCTGGCCTTACAAGAAACACACTCTGCTTTTGAGAAAAATGCACTCTTCTACTCTACTGTGTTTCCTATGGGGTCCGAACAGTGAGCTTTCTCAGAACAAATGAACTGTGCTTCCTACACACACGGGCCATATCTAGTTCAAGTCTGCTTAGGAAACTGACAAGAACAGTAGCTCCTCTTCAGTCCAATACACTGTACTTGCTTGGAACAGACGCGAGTGCTATTTGCACTGTGTACGGCAATGGGAGCACAATAGTGACTTTCCTTACCAGAAAACAACTCTTGCTTGTACGTCCAGAAACTACATGTGATTCAATGCCATTTAGGACTGGGAAACAAATGCTATCTCACCTTACAAGAAACACACTCTGCTTTTGAGAAAAGAGCACTCATCTACTCTACTGTGTTTCCTATAGGGCCAGAAAGTTAGTTTGCTCAGAACAAAAGAACTGTGCTTCCTATGCACACGGGCCATATCTAGTTCAACTCTGCTCAGGAAACTGACAAGAACAGTATCTCCTCTTCAGTCCAATACACTGTACTTGATTGGAACAGACGCAAGTGCTATTTGCACTGTGTATGGCAATGGGAGCGCAATAGTGACTCTTCTCACCAAAAAACAACTCTACTCGTAGGAACAGAAACTGCATGTGATTCAACTTCATTTACGACTGGGAAACAAGAGCTAGATCGCCTTACAAGAAACACACTCTGCTTTTGAGAAAAGAGTACTCTTCTACTCTACTGTGTTTCCTATGGGGTCTGAACAGTGAGCTTGCACAGAACAAATGAACTGTGCTTCCTACACACAAGGGCCATATCTAGTTCAAGTCTGCTTAGGAAACTGACAAGAACAGTAGCTCCTCTTCAATCAAATACACTGTACTTGCTGAGAGCAGACACGAGTGCTATTTGCACTGTGTATGGCAATGGGAGCACAATAGTGACTCTTCTTACCAGAAAACAACTCTTGCTCGTAGGACCAGAAACTGCATTTCATTCAATCCACTTAGGACTGGGAAACAAACGCTAGCTCGCCTTACAGGAAACACACTCTGCTTTTGAGAATAAGGCACACATCTACTCTACCCTGTTTTCTATGGGGTCCAAACAGTGAGCTTGCTCAGAACAAAAGAATTGTGCTTCCTACACACACAGGTCATATATAGTTCAACTCTGCTTAGGAAACTGACAAAAACAGTAGCTCCTCTTCAGTCCAATACACTGTACTTGCTGGGAACAGACGCGAGGGCTCTTTGCACTGTGTATGACAATGGGAGCACAATAGTGACTCTTCTTACCAGAAAACAACTCTTGCTCGTAGGACCAGAAACTGCATGTGATTCAAAGCCATTTAGGACTGGGAAACAAACGCTAGCTCCCCTTACAAGAAACACACTCTACTTTTGAGAAAAGAGCACTCTTCTGCTCTACTGTTTTTTTTATGGGGTCTGAACAGTGAGCTTGCTGAGAACAAAAGAACTGTGCTTCCTACACACACAGGCCATATCTAGTTCAACTCTGCTTAGGAACCTGACTAGAACAGTACTCCTCTTCAATCCAATACACTGTACATGCTTGGAAGAGACGCCAGTGCTATTTGCCCTGTGTATGACAATGAGAGAGCAATATTGACTCTTCTTACCAGAAAACTACTCTTGCTCGTAGGACCAGAATCTGCATGTGATTCAACTCCATTTACGACTGCGAAACAAAGGCTAGCTCGCCTTACAAAAAACACACTCTGTTTTTGAGGAAAGATTACTCTTCTACTCTACTGTGTTTCCTATAGGGCCAGAACAGTGAGCTTGCTGAGTACAAAAGAACTGAGCTTCCTACACACATGGGCCATATCTAGTTCAACTCTGCTTATGAAACTGACAAGAACAGTAGCTCCTCTTCAGTCCAATACACTGTACTTGCTGGGAACAGACGCGAGGGCTTTTTGCATTGTGTATGGCAAAGGGGGCGCAATAGTGACTCTTCTAACCAGAAAACAACTCTTGCTCGTAGGACCAGAAACTGCATGTGTATTTCAACTCCATTTAGGACTGTGAAACAAACGTTAGCTCGCCTTACAAGAAACAAACTCTGCTTTTGAGAAAAGAGCACTCTTCTACTCTACTGTGTTTTCTATGGGGTCCGAACAGTGAGCTTGCTGAGAACAAAAGAACTGTGCTTCCTACAAACACGGGCAATATCTAGTTCAACTCTGCTTAGGAAACTGACAAGAACAGTAGATCCTCTTCAGTCCAATACACTGTACTTGCTGGGAACAGACGCGAGGGCTATTTGCACTGTGTATGGCAAAGGGAGCGCAATAGTGACTCTTCTTACCAGAAAACAACTCTTGCTCGTAGGACCAGAAACTGCATGTGTATTTCATCTCCATTTAGGACTGGGAAACAAACGCTAGCTCGCCTTACAAAAAACACACTCTGCTTTTGAGGAAAGAGCACACTTCTACTCTACTGTGTTTCCTATAGGGCCAGAACAGTGAGCTTGCTGAGTACAAAAGAACTGTGCTTCCTACACACATGGGCCATATCTAGTTCAACTCTGCTTAGGAAACTGACAAGAACAGTAGATCCTCTTCAGTCCAATACACTGTACTTGCTGAGAACAGACGCGAGGGCTATTTGCACTGTGTATGGCAAAGGGAGCACAATAGTGACTCTTCTTACCAGAAAACAACTCTTGTTCATAGGACCAGAAACTGCATTTGTATTTCAACTCCATTTAGGACTGGGAAACAAACGCTAGCTGGCCTTACAAGAAACACACTCTGCTTTTGAGAAAAATGCACTCTTCTACTCTACTGTGTTTCCTATGGGGTCCGAACAGTGAGCTTGCTCAGAACAAATGAACTGTGCTTCCTACACACACGGGCCATATCTAGTTCAAGTCTGCTTAGGAAACTGACAAGAACAGTAGCTCCTCATCAGTCCAATACACTGTACTTAATGGGAACAGACGCGAGTGCTATTTGCACTGTGTATGGCAATGGGAGCACAATAGTGACTCTTCTTACAAGAAAACAACTCTTGCTCGTAGGACCAGAAACTGCATTTGATTCAATCCACTTAGGACTGGGAAACAAACGCTAGCTCGCCTTACAAGAAACACACTCTGCTTTTGAGAATAGGGCACACATCTACTCTACTGTGTTTCCTATGGGGTCCAAACAGTGAGCTTGCTCAGAACAAAAGAACTGTGCTTCCTACACACACAGGTCATATCTAGTTCAACTCAGCTTAGGAAACTGACAAGAACAATAGCTCCTCTTCAGTCCAATACACTGTACTTGCTGGGAACAGACACGAGTGCTATTTGCACTGTGTATGGCAAAGGGAGCACAATAGTGACTTTCCTTACCAGAAAACAACTATTGCTCGTAGGAACGAAAACTGCATGTGATTCAAATCCATTTAGGACTGCGAAACAAACGCTAGCTCGCCTTACAAAAAACACACTCTGCTTTTGAGGAAAGAGCACTCTTCTACTCTACTGTGTTTCCTATTGGGCCAGAACAGTGAGCTTGCTGAGTACAAAAGAACTGTGCTTCCTACACACATGGGACATATCTAGTTCAACTCTGCTTGGGAAACTGACAAGAACATTAGCTCCTCTTCATTCCAATACACTGTACTTGCTGGGAACAGACACGAGGGCTATTTGCACTGTGTATGGCAAAGGGAGCACAATAGTGACTCTTCTTACCAGAAAACAACTCTTGCTCGTAGGACCAGAAACTGCATGTGTATTTCAACTCCATTTAGGACTGGGAAACAAACGCTAGCTGGCCTTACAAGAAACACACTCTGCTTTTGAGAAAAATGCACTCTTCTACTCTACTGTGTTTCCTATGGGGTCCGAACAGTGAGCTTGCTCAGAACAAATGAACTGTGCTTCCTACACACACGGGCCATATCTAGTTCAAGTCTGCTTAGGAAACTGACAAGAACAGTAGCTCCTCTTCAGTCCAATACACTGTACTTGCTTGGAACAGACGCGAGTGCTATTTGCACTGTGTACGGCAATGGGAGCACAATAGTGACTTTCCTTACCAGAAAACAACTCTTGCTTGTACGTCCAGAAACTACATGTGATTCAACGCCATTTAGGACTGGGAAACAAATGCTATCTCACCTTACAAGAAACACACTCTGCTTTTGAGAAAAGAGCACTCATCTACTCTACTGTGTTTCCTATAGGGCCAGAAAGTTAGTTTGCTCAGAACAAAAGAACTGTGCTTCCTATGCACACTGGCCATATCTAGTTCAACTCTGCTCAGGAAACTGACAAGAACAGTATCTCCTCTTCAGTCCAATACACTGTACTTGATTGGAACAGACGCAAGTGCTATTTGCACTGTGTATGGCAATGGGAGGGCAATAGTGACTCTTCTCACCAAAAAACAACTCTACTCGTAGGAACAGAAACTGCATGTGATTCAACTTCATTTACGACTGGGAAACAAAAGCTAGATCGCCTTACAAGAAACACACTCTGCTTTTGAGAAAAGAGTACTCTTCTACTCTACTGTGTTTCCTATGGGGTCTGAACAGTGAGCTTGCACAGAACAAATGAACTGTGCTTCCTACACACAAGGGCCATATCTAGTTCAAGTCTGCTTAGGAAACTGACAAGAACAGTAGCTCCTCTTCAATCAAATACACTGTACTTGCTGAGAGCAGACACGAGTGCTATTTGCACTGTGTATGGCAATGGGAGCGCAATAGTGACTCTTCTTACCAGAAAACAACTCTTGCTCGTAGGACCAGAAACTGCATTTCATTCAATCCACTTAGGACTGGGAAACAAACGCTAGCTCGCCTTACAGGAAACACACTCTGCTTTTGAGAATAAGGCACACATCTACTCTACCCTGTTTTCTATGGGGTCCAAACAGTGAGCTTGCTCAGAACAAAAGAATTGTGCTTCCTACACACACAGGTCATATATAGTTCAACTCTGCTTAGGAAACTGACAAAAACAGTAGCTCCTCTTCAGTCCAATACACTGTACTTGCTGGGAACAGACGCGAGGGCTCTTTGCACTGTGTATGACAATGGGAGCACAATAGTGACTCTTCTTACCAGAAAACAACTCTTGCTCGTAGGACCAGAAACTGCATGTGATTCAACTCCATTTAGGACTGGGAAACAAACGCTAGCTCCCCTTACAAGAAACACACTCTACTTTTGAGAAAAGAGCACTCTTCTGCTCTACTGTTTTTTTTATGGGGTCTGAACAGTGAGCTTGCTGAGAACAAAAGAACTGTGCTTCCTACACACACAGGCCATATCTAGTTCAACTCTGCTTAGGAACCTGACTAGAACAGTAGCTCCTCTTCAGTCCAATACACTGTACATGCTTGGAAGAGACGCCAGTGCTATTTGCCCTGTGTATGACAATGAGAGAGCAATATTGACTCTTCTTACCAGAAAACTACTCTTGCTCGTAGGACCAGAAACTGCATGTGATTCAACTCCATTTACGACTGCGAAACAAAGGCTAGCTCGCCTTACAAAAAACACACTCTGTTTTTGAGGAAAGATTACTCTTCTACTCTACTGTGTTTCCTATAGGGCCAGAACAGTGAGCTTGCTGAGTACAAAAGAACTGAGCTTCCTACACACATGGGCCATATCTAGTTCAACTCTGCTTATGAAACTGACAAGAACAGTAGCTCCTCTTCAGTCCAATACACTGTACTTGCTGGGAACAGACGCGAGGGCTTTTTGCATTGTGTATGGCAAAGGGGGCGCAATAGTGACTCTTCTAACCAGAAAACAACTCTTGCTCGTAGGACCAGAAACTGCATGTGTATTTCAACTCCATTTAGGACTGTGAAACAAACGTTAGCTCGCCTTACAAGAAACAAACTCTGCTTTTGAGAAAAGAGCACTCTTCTACTCTACTGTGTTTTCTATGGGGTCCGAACAGTGAGCTTGCTGAGAACAAAAGAACTGTGCTTCCTACAAACACGGGCAATATCTAGTTCAACTCTGCTTAGGAAACTGACAAGAACAGTAGATCCTCTTCAGTCCAATACACTGTACTTGCTGGGAACAGACGCGAGGGCTATTTGCACTGTGTATGGCAAAGGGAGCGCAATAGTGACTCTTCTTACCAGAAAACAACTCTTGCTCGTAGGACCAGAAACTGCATGTGTATTTCATCTCCATTTAGGACTGGGAAACAAACGCTAGCTCGCCTTACAAAAAACACACTCTGCTTTTGAGGAAAGAGCACACTTCTACTCTACTGTGTTTCCTATAGGGCCAGAACAGTGAGCTTGCTGAGTACAAAAGAACTGTGCTTCCTACACACATGGGCCATATCTAGTTCAACTCTGCTTAGGAAACTGACAAGAACAGTAGATCCTCTTCAGTCCAATACACTGTACTTGCTGAGAACAGATGCGAGGGCTATTTGCACTGTGTATGGCAAAGGGAGCACAATAGTGACTCTTCTTACCAGAAAACAACTCTTGTTCATAGGACCAGAAACTGCATTTGTATTTCAACTCCATTTAGGACTGGGAAACAAACGCTAACTGGCCTTACAAGAAACACACTCTGCTTTTGAGAAAAATGCACTCTTCTACTCTACTGTGTTTCCTATGGGGTCCGAACAGTGAGCTTGCTCAGAACAAATGAACTGTGCTTCCTACACACACGGGCCATATCTAGTTCAAGTCTGCTTAGGAAACTGACAAGAACAGTAGCTCCTCATCAGTCCAATACACTGTACTTAATGGGAACAGACGCGAGTGCTATTTGCACTGTGTATGGCAATGGGAGCACAATAGTGACTCTTCTTACAAGAAAACAACTCTTGCTCGTAGGACCAGAAACTGCATTTGATTCAATCCACTTAGGACTGGGAAACAAACGCTAGCTCGCCTTACAAGAAACACACTCTGCTTTTGAGAATAGGGCACACATCTACTCTACTGTGTTTCCTATGGGGTCCAAACAGTGAGCTTGCTCAGAACAAAAGAACTGTGCTTCCTACACACACAGGTCATATCTAGTTCAACTCATCTTAGGAAACTGACAAAAACAGTAGCTCCTCTTCACTCCAATACACTGTACTTGCTGGGAACAGACGCGAGGGCTATTTGCACTGTGTATGACAATGGGAGCACAATAGTGACTCTTCTTACCAGAAAACAACTCTTGCTCGTAGGACCAGAAATTGCATATGATTCAACTCCATTTAGGACTGGGAAACAAACGCTAGCTCGCCTTACAAGAACCACACTCTGCTTTTGAGAAAAGAGCACTCTTCTATTCTACTGTGTTTTTTATGGGGTCCGAACAGTGAGCTTGCTGAGAACAAAAGAACTGTGCTTCCTACACACACGGGCCATATCTAGTTCAACTCTGCTTAGGAAACTGACAAGAACAGTAGATCCTCTTCAGTCCTATACGCTGTACATGCTGGGTACAGATGCCAGTGCTATTTGCACTGTGTATGGCAATGGGAGCGCAAGAGTGACTCTTCTTAGCAGAAAACAACTCTTGCTCGTAGGACCAGAAACTGCATGTGATTCAACTCCATTTAGGACTGGGAAACAAACGCTAGCTCGCCTTACAAGAAACACACTCTGCTTTTGAGAAAAGAGCACTCTTCTATTCTACTGTGTTTTTTATGGGGTCTGAACAGTGAGCTTGCTGAGAACAAAAGAATTGTGCTTCCTACACACACGGGCCATATCTAGTTCAACTCTGCTTAGGAAACTGACAAGAACAGTAGATCCTCTTCAGTCCAATACGCTGTACATGCTGGGTACAGACGCCAGTGCTATTTGCACTGTGTATGGCAATGGGAGCGCAATAGTGACTCTTCTTACCAGAAAACAACTCTTGCTCGTAGGACCAGAAACTGCATGTGATTCAACTCCATTTAGGACTGGGAAACAAACGCTAGCTCGCCTTACAAGAAACACACTCTGATTTTGAGAAAAGAGCACTCTTCTACTCTACTGTGTTTTCTATGGGGTCCAAACAGTGAGCTTGCTCAGAACAAAAGAACTGTGCTTCCTACACACACGGGCCATATCTAGTTCAATTCTGCTTAGGAAACTGACAAGAACAGTAGCTCCTCTTCAGTCCAATACACTGTACGTGCTGGGAACAGAAGTGAGTGCTATTTGCACTGTGTATGGCAAAGGGAGCACAATAGTGCCTTTCCTTGCCAGAAAACAACTATTGCTCGTAGGAACGGAAACTGCATGTGATTCAAATCCATTTAGGACTGCAAAACAAATGCTAGCTCGCCTTACAAAAAACACACTCTGCTTTTGAGGAAAGAGCACACTTCTACTCTACTGTGTTTCCTATAGGGCCAGAACAGTGAGCTTGCTGAGTACAAAAGAACTGTGCTTCCTACACACATGGGCCATATCTAGTTCAACTCTGCTTAGGAAACTGACAAGAACAGTAGATCCTCTTCAGTCCAATACACTGTACTTTCTGAGAACAGACGCGAGGGCTATTTGCACTGTGTATGGCAAAGGGAGCACAATAGTGACTCTTCTTACCAGAAAACAACTCTTGTTCGTAGGACCAGAAACTGCATGTGTATTTCAACTCCATTTAGGACTGGGAAACAAACACTAGCTGGAATTACAAGAAACACACTCTGCTTTTGAGAAAAATGCACTCTTCTACTCTACTGTGTTTCCTATGGGGTCCGAACAGTGAGCTTGCTCAGAACAAATGAATTGTGCTTCCTACACACACGGTCCATATCTAGTTCAAGTCTGCTTAGGAAACTGACAAGAACAGTAGCTCCTCATCAGTCCAATACACTGTACTTACTGGGAACAGACGCGAGTGCTATTTGCACTGTGTACGGCAATGGGAGCACAATAGTGACTCTTCTTACAAGAAAACAACTCTTGCTCGTAGGACCAAAAACTGCATGTGATTCAACTCCATTTAGGACTGGGAAACAAACGCTAGCTCGCCTTACAAGAAACACACTCTGCTTTTGAGAATAGGGCACACATCTACTCTACTGTGTTTCCTATGGGGTCCAAACAGTGAGCTTGCTCAGAACAAAAGAACTGTGCTTCCTACACACACAGGTCATATCTAGTTCAACTCAGCTTAGGAAACTGACAAAAACAGTAGCTCCTCTTCAGTCCAATACACTCTACTTGCTGGGAACAGACGCAAGTGCTATTTGCACTGTGTATGACAATGGGAGCACAATAGTGACTCTTCTTACCAGAAAACAACTCTTGCTCGTAGGACCAGAAACTGCATGTGATTCAACTCCATTTAGGACTGGGAAACAAACGCTAGCTTGCCTTACAAGAAACACACTCTGCTTTTGAGAAAAGAGCACTCTTCTATTCTACTGTGTTTTTTATGGGGTCCGAACAGTGAGCTTGCTGAGAACAAAAGAACTGTGCTTCCTACACGCACAGGCCATATCTAGTTCAATTCTGCTTAGGAAACTGACAAGAACAGTAGCTCCTCTTCAGTCCAATACACTGTACGTGCTGGGAACAGAAGTGAGTGCTATTTGCACTGTGTATGGCAAAGGGAGCACAATAGTGCCTTTCCTTGCCAGAAAACAACTATTGCTCGTAGGAACGGAAACTGCATGTGATTCAAATCCATTTAGGACTGCAAAACAAATGCTAGCTCGCCTTACAAAAAACACACTCTGCTTTTGAGGAAAGAGCACACTTCTACTCTACTGTGTTTCCTATAGGGCCAGAACAGTGAGCTTGCTGAGTACAAAAGAACTGTGCTTCCTACACACATGGGCCATATCTAGTTCAACTCTGCTTAGGAAACTGACAAGAACAGTAGATCCTCTTCAGTCCAATACACTGTACATGCTGTGTACAGACGCCAGTGCTATTTGCACTGTGTATGGCAATGGGAGCGCAATAGTGACTCTTCTTACCAGAAAACAACTCTTGTTCGTAGGACCAGAAACTGCATGTGTATTTCAACTCCATTTAGGACTGGGAAACAAACGCTAGCTCGCCTTACAAGAAACACACTCTGCTTTTGAGAAAAGAGCACTCTTCTATTCTACTGTGTTCTTTATGGGGTCCGAACAGTGAGCTTGCTGAGAACAAAAGAACTGTGCTTCCTACACACACGGGCCATATCTAGTTCAACTCTGCTTAGGAACCTGACTAGAAAAGTAGCTCCTCTTCAGTCCAATACACTGTACATGCTGGGAACAGACGCCAGTGCTATTTGCCCTGTGTATGACAATGGGAGCGCAATATTGACTCTTCTTAGCAGAAAACTACTCTTGCTCGTAGGACCAGAAACTGGATGTGATTCAACTCCATTTAGCATTGAGAAACAAACGCTAGCTCGCCTTACAAGAAACACACTCTGCTTTTGAGAAAAGAGGACTCTTCTACTCTACTGTGTTTCCTATGGGATCCAAACAGTGAGCTTGCTCAGAACAAAGGAACAGTGCTTCCTACACACACGGGCCATATCTAGTTCAAATTTGCTTAGGAAACTGACAAGAACAGTAGCTCCTCTTCAGTCCAATACACTGTACTTGCTGGGAACAGACGCGAGTGCCATTTGCACTGTGTATGGCAATGGGAGCGCAATAGTGACAATCCTTACCAGAAAACAACTCTTGCTCGTAGGACCAGAAACTGCATGTGATCCTACTCCATTTAGGACTGGGAAACAAACACTAGCTCGCCTTACAAGAAACACACTCTACTTTTGAGAAAAGTGCACTCTTCTACTCTACTGTGTTTCCTATAGGGCCAGAACAGTGAGCTTGCTAAGAACAAAAGAACTGTGCTTCCTACACACACGGGCCATATCTAGTTCAATTCTGCTTAGGAAACTGACAAGAACAGTAGATCCTCTTCAGTCCAATACACTGTACATGCTGTGTACAGACGCCAGTGCTATTTGCACTGTGTATGGCAATGGGAGCGCAATAGTGACTCTTCTTACCAGAAAACATCCCTTGCTCGTAGGAATAGAAACTGCATGTGATTCAACTCCATGTAGGACTGGGAAACAAACGCTAGCTCGCCATACAAGAAACACACTCTACTTTTGAGAAAAGAGCACTCTTCTACTCTACTGTGTTTCCTATGGGGTACATACAGTGAGCTTGCTCAGAACAAAAGAACTGTGCTTCCTACACACACGGGCCATATCTAGTTCAATTCTGCTTAGGAAACTGACAAGTACAGTAGATCCTCTTCTGTCCAATACACTGTACATGCTGGGTACAGACCCCAGTGTTATTTGCACAGTGTATGGCAATGGGAGCGCAATAGTGACTCTTCTTACCAGAAAACAACTCTTGCTCGTAGGACCAGAAACTGCATGTGATTCAACTCCATTTAGGTTGGGAAACAAACGCTAGCTCGCCTTACAAGAAACACACTCTGATTTTGAGAAAAGAGCACTCTTCTACTCTACTGTGTTTTCTATGGGGTCCAAACAGTGAGCTTGCTCAGAACAAAAGAACTGTGCTTCCTACACACACGGGCCATATCTAGTTCAATTCTGCTTAGGAAACTGACAAGAACAGTAGCTCCTCTTCAGTCCAATACACTGTACGTGCTGGGAACAGAAGTGAGTGCTATTTGCACTGTGTATGGCAAAGGGAGCGCAATAGTGCCTTTCCTTGCCAGAAAACAACTATTGCTCGTAGGAACGGAAACTGCATGTGATTCAAATCCATTTAGGACTGCAAAACAAATGCTAGCTCGCCTTACAAAAAACACACTCTGCTTTTGAGGAAAGAGCACACTTCTATTCTACTGTGTTTTTTATGGGGCCAGAACAGTGAGCTTGCTGAGTACAAAAGAACTGTGCTTCCTACACACATGGGCCATATCTAGTTCAACTCTGCTTAGGAAACTGACAAGAACAGTAGATCCTCTTCAGTCCAATACACTGTACTTGCTGAGAACAGATGCGAGGGCTATTTGCACTGTGTATGGCAAAGGGAGCACAATAGTGACTCTTCTTACCAGAAAACAACTCTTGCTCGTAGGACCAGAAACTGCATGTGTATTTCAACTCCATTTAGGACTGGGAAACAAACGCTAGCTGGCCTTACAAGAAACACACTCTGCTTTTGAGAAAAATGCACTCTTCTACTCTACTGTGTTTCCTATGGGGTCCAAACAGTGAGCTTGCTCAGAACAAAAGAACTGTGCTTCCTACACTCACAGGTCATATCTAGTTCAACTCAGCTTAGGAAACTGACAAAAACAGTAGCTCCTCTTCAGTCCAATACACTCTACTTGCTGGGAACAGACGCAAGTGCTATTTGCACTGTGTATGACAATGGGAGCACAATAGTGACTCTTCTTACCAGAAAACAACTCTTGCTCGTAGGACCAGAAACTGCATGTGATTCAACTCCATTTAGGACTGGGAAACAAACGCTAGCTCGCCTTACAAGAAACACACTCTGCTTTTGAGAAAAGAGCACTCTTCTATTCTACTGTGTTTTTTATGGGGTCCGAACAGTGAGCTTGCTGAGAACAAAAGAACTGTGCTTCCTACACACACAGGCCATATCTAGTTCAATTCTGCTTAGGAAACTGACAAGAACAGTAGCTCCTCTTCAGTCCAATACACTGTACGTGCTGGGAACAGAAGTGAGTGCTATTTGCACTGTGTATGGCAAAGGGAGCACAATAGTGCCTTTCCTTGCCAGAAAACAACTATTGCTCGTAGGAACGGAAACTGCATGTGATTCAAATCCATTTAGGACTGCAAAACAAATGCTAGCTCGCCTTACAAAAAACACACTCTGCTTTTGAGGAAAGAGCACACTTCTACTCTACTGTGTTTCCTATAGGGCCAGAACAGTGAGCTTGCTGAGTACAAAAGAACTGTGCTTCCTACACACATGGGCCATATCTAGTTCAACTCTGCTTAGGAAACTGACAAGAACAGTAGATCCTCTTCAGTCCAATACACTGTACTTGCTGAGAACAGATGCGAGGGCTATTTGCATTGTGTATGGCAAAGGGAGCACAATAGTGACTCTTCTTACCAGAAAACAACTCTTGCTCGTAGGACCAGAAACTGCATGTGTATTTCAACTCCATTTAGGACTGGGAAACAAACGCTAACTGGCCTTACAAGAAACACACTCTGCTTTTGAGAAAAATGCACTCTTCTACTCTACTGTGTTTCCTATGGGGTCCGAAAAGTGAGCTTGCTTAGAACAAATGAATTGTGCTTCCTACACACACGGGCCATATCTAGTTCAAGTCTGCTTAGGAAACTGACAAGAACAGTAGCTCCTCATCAGTCCAATACACTGTACTTACTGGGAACAGACGCGAGTGCTATTTGCACTGTGTACGGCAATGGGAGCACAATAGTGACTCTTCTTACAAGAAAACAACTCTTGCTCATAGGACCAGAAACTGCATGTGATTCAACTCCATTTAGGACTGGGAAACAAACGCTAGCTCGCCTTACAAGAAACACACTCTGCTTTTGAGAATAGGGCACACATCTACTCTACTGTGTTTCCTATGGGGTCCAAACAGTGAGCTTGCTCAGAACAAAAGAACTGTGCTTCCTACACACACAGGTCATATCTAGTTCAACTCAGCTTAGGAAACTGACAAAAACAGTAGCTCCTCTTCAGTCCAATACACTGTACTTGCTGGGAACAGACGCGAGGGCTATTTGCACTGTGTATGACAATGGGAGCACAATAGTGACTCTTCTTACCAGAAAACAACTCTTGCTCATAGGACCAGAAACTGCATGTGATTCAACTCCATTTAGGACTGGGAAACAAACGCTAGCTCGCCTTACAAGAAACACACTCTGCTTTTGAGAAAAGAGCACTCTTCTATTCTACTGTGTTTTTTATGGGGTCCGAACAGTGAGCTTGCTGAGAACAAAAGAACTGTGCTTCCTACACACACGGGCCATATCTAGTTCAACTCTGCTTAGGAACCTGACTAGAAAAGTAGCTCCTCTTCAGTCCAATACACTGTACATGCTGGGAACAGACGCCAGTGCTATTTGCCCTGTGTATGACAATGGGAGCACAATATTGACTCTTCTTAGCAGAAAACTACTCTTGCTCGTAGGACCAGAAACTGGATGTGATTCAACTCCATTTAGCATTGAGAAACAAACGCTAGCTCGCCTTACAAGAAACACACTCTGCTTTTGAGAAAAGAGGACTCTTCTACTCTACTGTGTTTCCTATGGGATCCAAACAGTGAGCTTGCTCAGAACAAAGGAACAGTGCTTCCTACACACACGGGCCATATCTAGTTCAAATTTGCTTAGGAAACTGACAAGAACAGTAGCTCCTCTTCAGTCCAATACACTGTACTTGCTGGGAACAGACGCGAGTGCCATTTGCACTGTGTATGGCAATGGGAGCGCAATAGTGACAATCCTTACCAGAAAACAACTCTTGCTCGTAGGACCAGAAACTGCATGTGATTCAACTCCATTTAGGACTGGGAAACAAACACTAGCTCGCCTTACAAGAAACACACTCTACTTTTGAGAAAAGTGCACTCTTCTACTCTACTGTGTTTCCTATAGGGCCAGAAGAGTGAGCTTGCTAAGAACAAAAGAACTGTGCTTCCTACACACACGGGCCATATCTAGTTCAATTCTGCTTAGGAAACTGACAAGAACAGTAGATCCTCTTCAGTCCAATACACTGTACATGCTGTGTACAGACGCCAGTGCTATTTGCACTGTGTATGGCAATGGGAGCGCAATAGTGACTCTTCTTACCAGAAAACATCCCTTGCTCGTAGGAATAGAAACTGCATGTGATTCAACTCCATGTAGGACTGGGAAACAAACGCTAGCTCGCCATACAAGAAACACACTCTACTTTTGAGAAAAGAGCACTCTTCTACTCTACTGTGTTTCCTATGGGGTCCAAACAGTGAGCTTGCTCAGAACAAAAGAACTGTGCTTCCTACACACACGGGCCATATCTAGTTCAATTCTGCTTAGGAAACTGACAAGTACAGTAGATCCTCTTCTGTCCAATACACTGTACATGCTGGGTACAGACCCCAGTGTTATTTGCACAGTGTATGGCAATGGGAGCGCAATAGTGACTCTTCTTACGAGAAAACAACTCTTGCTCGTAGGACCAGAAACTGCATGTGATTCAACTCCATTTAGGTTGGGAAACAAACGCTAGCTCGCCTTACAAGAAACACACTCTGATTTTGAGAAAAGAGCACTCTTCTACTCTACTGTGTTTTCTATGGGGTCCAAACAGTGAGCTTGCTCAGAACAAAAGAACTGTGCTTCCTACACACACGGGCCATATCTAGTTCAATTCTGCTTAGGAAACTGACAAGAATAGTAGCTCCTCTTCAGTCCAATACACTGTACGTGCTGGGAACAGAAGTGAGTGCTATTTGCACTGTGTATGGCAAAGGGAGCGCAATAGTGCCTTTCCTTGCCAGAAAACAACTATTGCTCGTAGGAACGGAAACTGCATGTGATTCAAATCCATTTAGGACTGCAAAACAAATGCTAGCTCGCCTTACAAAAAACACACTCTGCTTTTGAGGAAAGAGCACACTTCTACTCTACTGTGTTTCCTATAGGGCCAGAACAGTGAGCTTGCTGAGTACAAAAGAACTGTGCTTCCTACACACATGGGCCATATCTAGTTCAACTCTGCTTAGGAAACTGACAAGAACAGTAGATCCTCTTCAGTCCAATACACTGTACTTGCTGAGAACAGATGCGAGGGCTATTTGCACTGTGTATGGCAAAGGGAGCACAATAGTGACTCTTCTTACCAGAAAACAACTCTTGCTCGTAGGACCAGAAACTGCATGTGTATTTCAACTCCATTTAGGACTGGGAAACAAACGCTAGCTGGCCTTACAAGAAACACACTCTGCTTTTGAGAAAAATGCACTCTTCTACTCTACTGTGTTTCCTATGGGGTCCGAACAGTGAGCTTGCTCAGAACAAATGAATTGTGCTTCCTACACACACGGGCCATATCTAGTTCAAGTCTGCTTAGGAAACTGACAAGAACAGTAGCTCCTCATCAGTCCAATACACTGTACTTACTGGGAACAGACGCGAGTGCTATTTGCACTGTGTACGGCAATGGGAGCACAATAGTGACTCTTCTTACAAGAAAACAACTCTTGCTCGTAGGACCAGAAACTGCATGTGATTCAACTCCATTTAGGACTGGGAAACAATCGCTAGCTCGCCTTACAAGAAACACACTCTGCTTTTGAGAATAGGGCACACATCTACTCTACTGTGTTTCCTATGGGGTCCAAACAGTGAGCTTGCTCAGAACAAAAGAACTGTGCTTCCTACACACACAGGTCATATCTAGTTCAACTCAGCTTAGGAAACTGACAAAAACAGTAGCTCCTCTTCAGTCCAATACACTGTACTTGCTGGGAACAGACGCGAGGGCTATTTGCACTGTGTATGACAATGGGAGCACAATAGTGACTCTTCTTACCAGAAAACAACTCTTGCTCGTAGGACCAGAAACTGCATGTGATTCAACTCCATTTAGGACTGGGAAACAAACGCTAGCTCGCCTTACAAGAAACACACTCTGCTTTTGAGAAAAGAGCACTCTTCTATTCTACTGTGTTTTTTATGGGGTCCGAACAGTGAGCTTGCTTGGAACAAAAGAACTGTGCTTCCTACACACATGGGCCATATCTAGTTCAACTCTGCTTAGGAACCTGACTAGAAAAGTAGCTCCTCTTCAGTCCAATACACTGTACATGCTGGGAACAGACGCCAGTGCTATTTGCCCTGTGTATGACAATGGGAGCGCAATATTGACTCTTCTTAGCAGAAAACTACTCTTGCTCATAGGACCAGAAACTGCATGTGATTCAACTCCATTTAGCATTGAGAAACAAACGCTAGCTCGCCTTACAAGAAACACACTCTGCTTTTGAGAAAAGAGCACTCTTCTACTCTACTGTGTTTCCTATGGGATCCAAACAGTGAGATTGCTCAGAACAAAGGAACTGTGCTTCCTACACACACGGGCCATATCTAGTTCAAATTTGCTTAGGAAACTGACAAGAACAGTAGCTCCTCTTCAGTCCAATACACTGTACTTGCTGGGAACAGACGCGAGTGCCATTTGCACTGTGTATGGCAATGGGAGCGCAATAGTGACAATCCTTACCAGAAAACAACTCTTGCTGCATGTGATTCAACTCCATTTAGGACTGGGAAACAAACACTAGCTCGCCTTACAAGAAACACACTCTACTTTTGAGAAAAGTGCACTCTTCTACTCTACTGTGTTTCCTATAGGGCCAGAAGAGTGAGCTTGCTAAGAACAAAAGAACTGTGCTTCCTACACACACGGGCCATATCTAGTTCAATTCTGCTTAGGAAACTGACAAGAACAGTAGATCCTCTTCAGTCCAATACACTGTACATGCTGTGTACAGACGCCAGTGCTATTTGCACTGTGTATGGCAATGGGAGCGCAATAGTGACTCTTCTTACCAGAAAACATCCCTTGCTCGTAGGAATAGAAACTGCATGTGATTCAACTCCATGTAGGACTGGGAAACAAACGCTAGCTCGCCATACAAGAAACACACTCTACTTTTGAGAAAAGAGCACTCTTCTACTCTACTGTGTTTCCTATGGGGTCCAAACAGTGAGCTTGCTCAGAACAAAAGAACTGTGCTTCCTACACACACGGGCCATATCTAGTTCAATTCTGCTTAGGAAACTGACAAGTACAGTAGATCCTCTTCTGTCCAATACACTGTACATGCTGGGTACAGACCCCAGTGTTATTTGCACAGTGTATGGCAATGGGAGCGCAATAGTGACTCTTCTTACCAGAAAACAACTCTTGCTCGTAGGACCAGAAACTGCATGTGATTCAACTCCATTTAGGTTGGGAAACAAACGCTAGCTCGCCTTACAAGAAACACACTCTGATTTTGAGAAAAGAGCACTCTTCTACTCTACTGTGTTTTCTATGGGGTCCAAACAGTGAGCTTGCTCAGAACAAAAGAACTGTGCTTCCTACACACACGGGCCATATCTAGTTCAATTCTGCTTAGGAAACTGACAAGAATAGTAGCTCCTCTTCAGTCCAATACACTGTACGTGCTGGGAACAGAAGTGAGTGCTATTTGCACTGTGTATGGCAAAGGGAGCGCAATAGTGCCTTTCCTTGCCAGAAAACAACTATTGCTCGTAGGAACGGAAACTGCATGTGATTCAAATCCATTTAGGACTGCAAAACAAATGCTAGCTCGCCTTACAAAAAACACACTCTGCTTTTGAGGAAAGAGCACACTTCTACTCTACTGTGTTTCCTATAGGGCCAGAACAGTGAGCTTGCTGAGTACAAAAGAACTGTGCTTCCTACACACATGGGCCATATCTAGTTCAACTCTGCTTAGGAAACTGACAAGAACAGTAGATCCTCTTCAGTCCAATACACTGTACTTGCTGAGAACAGATGCGAGGGCTATTTGCACTGTGTATGGCAAAGGGAGCACAATAGTGACTCTTCTTACCAGAAAACAACTCTTGCTCGTAGGACCAGAAACTGCATGTGTATTTCAACTCCATTTAGGACTGGGAAACAAACGCTAGCTGGCCTTACAAGAAACACACTCTGCTTTTGAGAAAAATGCACTCTTCTACTCTACTGTGTTTCCTATGGGGTCCGAACAGTGAGCTTGCTCAGAACAAATGAATTGTGCTTCCTACACACACGGGCCATATCTAGTTCAAGTCTGCTTAGGAAACTGACAAGAACAGTAGCTCCTCATCAGTCCAATACACTGTACTTACTGGGAACAGACGCGAGTGCTATTTGCACTGTGTACGGCAATGGGAGCACAATAGTGACTCTTCTTACAAGAAAACAACTCTTGCTCGTAGGACCAGAAACTGCATGTGATTCAACTCCATTTAGGACTGGGAAACAATCGCTAGCTCGCCTTACAAGAAACACACTCTGCTTTTGAGAATAGGGCACACATCTACTCTACTGTGTTTCCTATGGGGTCCAAACAGTGAGCTTGCTCAGAACAAAAGAACTGTGCTTCCTACACACACAGGTCATATCTAGTTCAACTCAGCTTAGGAAACTGACAAAAACAGTAGCTCCTCTTCAGTCCAATACACTGTACTTGCTGGGAACAGACGCGAGTGCTATTTGCACTGTGTATGACAATGGGAGCACAATAGTGACTCTTCTTACCAGAAAACAACTCTTGCTCGTAGGACCAGAAACTGCATGTGATTCAACTCCATTTAGGACTGGGAAACAAACGCTAGCTCGCCTTACAAGAAACACACTCTGCTTTTGAGAAAAGAGCACTCTTCTATTCTACTGTGTTTTTTATGGGGTCCGAACAGTGAGCTTGCTTGGAACAAAAGCACTGTGCTTCCTACACACATGGGCCATATCTAGTTCAACTCTGCTTAGGAACCTGACTAGAAAAGTAGCTCCTCTTCAGTCCAATACACTGTACATGCTGGGAACAGACGCCAGTGCTATTTGCCCTGTGTATGACAATGGGAGCGCAATATTGACTCTTCTTAGCAGAAAACTACTCTTGCTCATAGGACCAGAAACTGCATGTGATTCAACTCCATTTAGCATTGAGAAACAAACGCTAGCTCGCCTTACAAGAAACACACTCTGCTTTTGAGAAAAGAGCACTCTTCTACTCTACTGTGTTTCCTATGGGATCCAAACAGTGAGATTGCTCAGAACAAAGGAACTGTGCTTCCTACACACACGGGCCATATCTAGTTCAAATTTGCTTAGGAAACTGACAAGAACAGTAGCTCCTCTTCAGTCCAATACACTGTACTTGCTGGGAACAGAAGTGAGTGCCATTTGCACTGTGTATGGCAATGGGAGCGCAATAGTGACAATCCTTACCAGAAAACAACTCTTGCTCGTAGGACCAGAAACTGCATGTGATTCAACTCCATTTAGGACTGGGAAACAAACACTAGCTCGCCTTACAAGAAACACACTCTACTTTTGAGAAAAGTGCACTCTTCTACTCTACTGTGTTTCCTATAGGGCCAGAACAGTGAGCTTGCTAAGAACAAAAGAACTGTGCTTCCTACACACACGGGCCATATCTAGTTCAATTCTGCTTAGGAAACTGACAAGAACAGTAGATCCTCTTCAGTCCAATACACTGTACATGCTGTGTACAGACGCCAGTGCTATTTGCACTGTGTATGGCAATGGGAGCGCAATAGTGACTCTTCTTACCAGAAAACATCCCTTGCTCGTAGGAATAGAAACTGCATGTGATTCAACTCCATGTAGGACTGGGAAACAAACGCTAGCTCGCCATACAAGAAACACACTCTACTTTTGAGAAAAGAGCACTCTTCTACTCTACTGTGTTTCCTATGGGGTCCAAACAGTGAGCTTGCTCAGAACAAAAGAACTGTGCTTCCTACACACACGGGCCATATCTAGTTCAATTCTGCTTAGGAAACTGACAAGTACAGTAGATCCTCTTCTGTCCAATACACTGTACATGCTGGGTACAGACCCCAGTGTTATTTGCACAGTGTATGGCAATGGGAGCGCAATAGTGACTCTTCTTACCAGAAAACAACTCTTGCTCGTAGGACCAGAAACTGCATGTGATTCAACTCCATTTAGGTTGGGAAACAAACGCTAGCTCGCCTTACAAGAAACACACTCTGATTTTGAGAAAAAGGCACTCTTCTACTCTACTGTGTTTTCTATGGGGTCCAAACAGTGAGCCTGCTCAGAACAAAAGAACTGTGCTTCCAACACACACGGGCCATATCTAGTTCAATTCTGCTTAGGAAACTGACAAGAACAGTAGCTCCTCTTCAGTCCAATACACTGTACGTGCTGGGAACAGAAGTGAGTGCTATTTGCACTGTGTATGGCAAAGGGAGCACAATAGTGCCTTTCCTTGCCAGAAAACAACTATTGCTCGTAGGAACGGAAACTGCATGTGATTCAAATCCATTTAGGACTGCAAAACAAATGCTAGCTCGCCTTACAAAAAACACACTCTGCTTTTGAGGAAAGAGCACACTTCTACTCTACTGTGTTTCCTATAGGGCCAGAACTGTGAGCTTGCTGAGTACAAAAGAACTGTGCTTCCTACACACATGGGCCATATCTAGTTCAACTCTGCTTAGGAAACTGACAAGAACAGTAGATCCTCTTCAGTCCAATACACTGTACTTGCTGAGAACAGATGCGAGGGCTATTTGCACTGTGTATGGCAAAGGGAGCACAATAGTGACTCTTCTTACCAGAAAACAACTCTTGCTCGTAGGACCAGAAACTGCATGTGTATTTCAACTCCATTTAGGACTGGGAAACAAACGCTAGCTGGCCTTACAAGAAACACACTCTGCTTTTGAGAAAAATGCACTCTTCTACTCTACTGTGTTTCCTATGGGGTCCGAACAGTGAGCTTGCTCAGAACAAATGAATTGTGCTTCCTACACACACGGGCCATATCTAGTTCAAGTCTGCTTAGGAAACTGACAAGAACAGTAGCTCCTCATCAGTCCAATACACTGTACTTACTGGGAACAGACGCGAGTGCTATTTGCACTGTGTACGGCAATGGGAGCACAATAGTGACTCTTCTTACAAGAAAACAACTCTTGCTCATAGGACCAGAAACTGCATGTGATTCAACTCCATTTAGGACTGGGAAACAAACGCTAGCTCGCCTTACAAGAAACACGCTCTGCTTTTGAGAATAGGGCACACCTCTACTCTACTGTGTTTCCTAAGGGGTCCAAACAGTGAGCTTGCTCAGAACAAAAGAACTGTGCTTCCTACACACACAGGTCATATCTAGTTCAACTCAGCTTAGGAAACTGACAAAAACAGTAGCTCCTCTTCAGTCCAATACACTGTACTTGCTGGGAACAGACGCGAGGGCTATTTGCACTGTGTATGACAATGGGAGCACAATAGTGACTCTTCTTACCAGAAAACAACTCTTGCTCGTAGGACCAGAAACTGCATGTGATTCAACTCCATTTAGGACTGGGAAACAAACGCTAGCTCGCCTTACAAGAAACACACTCTGCTTTTGAGAAAAGAGCACTCTTCTATTCTACTGTGTTTTTTATGGGGTCCGAACAGTGAGCTTGCTTGGAACAAAAGAACTGTGCTTCCTACACACATGGGCCATATCTAGTTCAACTCTGCTTAGGAAACTGACAAGAACAGTAGATCCTCTTCAGTCCAATACACTGTACTTGCTGAGAACAGATGCGAGGGCTATTTGCTCTGTGTATGGCAAAGGGAGCACAATAGTGACTCTTCTTACCAGAAAACAACTCTTGCTCGTAGGACCAGAAACTGCATGTGTATTTCAACTCCATTTAGGACTGGGAAACAAACGCTAGCTGGCCTTACAAGAAACACACTCTGCTTTTGAGAAAAATGCACTCTTCTACTCTACTGTGTTTCCTATGGGGTCCGAACAGTGAGCTTGCTCAGAACAAATGAATTGTGCTTCCTACACACACGGGCCATATCTAGTTCAAGTCTGCTTAGGAAACTGACAAGAACAGTAGCTCCTCATCAGTCCAATACACTGTACTTACTGGGAACAGACGCGAGTGCTATTTGCACTGTGTACGGCAATGGGAGCACAATAGTGACTCTTCTTACAAGAAAACAACTCTTGCTCGTAGGACCAGAAACTGCATGTGATTCAACTCCATTTAGGACTGGGAAACAATCGCTAGCTCGCCTTACAAGAAACACACTCTGCTTTTGAGAATAGGGCACACATCTACTCTACTGTGTTTCCTATGGGGTCCAAACAGTGAGCTTGCTCAGAACAAAAGAACTGTGCTTCCTACACACACAGGTCATATCTAGTTCAACTCAGCTTAGGAAACTGACAAAAACAGTAGCTCCTCTTCAGTCCAATACACTGTACTTGCTGGGAACAGACGCGAGGGCTATTTGCACTGTGTATGACAATGGGAGCACAATAGTGACTCTTCTTACCAGAAAACAACTCTTGCTCGTAGGACCAGAAACTGCATGTGATTCAACTCCATTTAGGACTGGGAAACAAACGCTAGCTCGCCTTACAAGAAACACACTCTGCTTTTGAGAAAAGAGCACTCTTCTATTCTACTGTGTTTTTTATGGGGTCCGAACAGTGAGCTTGCTTGGAACAAAAGAACTGTGCTTCCTACACACACGGGCCATATCTAGTTCAACTCTGCTTAGGAACCTGACTAGAAAAGTAGCTCCTCTTCAGTCCAATACACTGTACATGCTGGGAACAGACGCCAGTGCTATTTGCCCTGTGTATGACAATGGGAGCGCAATATTGACTCTTCTTAGCAGAAAACTACTCTTGCTCGTAGG
Organism: Peromyscus eremicus; assembly: GCF_949786415.1. Lineage (NCBI taxonomy): Eukaryota > Metazoa > Chordata > Mammalia > Rodentia > Cricetidae > Peromyscus > Peromyscus eremicus. The sequence goes on along the minus strand of NW_026735484.1, from coordinate 68,858 downwards.
ACCAGAAACTGCATGTGATTCAACTCCATTTAGCATTGAGAAACAAACGCTAGCTCGCCTTACAAGAAACACACTCTGCTTTTGAGAAAAGAGCACTCTTCTACTCTACTGTGTTTCCTATGGGATCCAAACAGTGAGATTGCTCAGAACAAAGGAACTGTGCTTCCTACACACACGGGCCATATCTAGTTCAAATTTGCTTAGGAAACTGACAAGAACAGTAGCTCCTCTTCAGTCCAATACACTGTACTTGCTGGGAACAGAAGTGAGTGCCATTTGCACTGTGTATGGCAATGGGAGCGCAATAGTGACAATCCTTACCAGAAAACAACTCTTGCTCGTAGGACCAGAAACTGCATGTGATTCAACTCCATTTAGGACTGGGAAACAAACACTAGCTCGCCTTACAAGAAACACACTCTACTTTTGAGAAAAGTGCACTCTTCTACTCTACTGTGTTTCCTATAGGGCCAGAACAGTGAGCTTGCTAAGAACAAAAGAACTGTGCTTCCTACACACACGGGCCATATCTAGTTCAATTCTGCTTAGGAAACTGACAAGAACAGTAGATCCTCTTCAGTCCAATACACTGTACATGCTGTGTACAGACGCCAGTGCTATTTGCACTGTGTATGGCAATGGGAGCGCAATAGTGACTCTTCTTACCAGAAAACATCCCTTGCTCGTAGGAATAGAAACTGCATGTGATTCAACTCCATGTAGGACTGGGAAACAAACGCTAGCTCGCCATACAAGAAACACACTCTACTTTTGAGAAAAGAGCACTCTTCTACTCTACTGTGTTTCCTATGGGGTCCAAACAGTGAGCTTGCTCAGAACAAAAGAACTGTGCTTCCTACACACACGGGCCATATCTAGTTCAATTCTGCTTAGGAAACTGACAAGTACAGTAGATCCTCTTCTGTCCAATACACTGTACATGCTGGGTACAGACCCCAGTGTTATTTGCACAGTGTATGGCAATGGGAGCGCAATAGTGACTCTTCTTACCAGAAAACAACTCTTGCTCGTAGGACCAGAAACTGCATGTGATTCAACTCCATTTAGGTTGGGAAACAAACGCTAGCTCGCCTTACAAGAAACACACTCTGATTTTGAGAAAAGAGCACTCTTCTACTCTACTGTGTTTTCTATGGGGTCCAAACAGTGAGCTTGCTCAGAACAAAAGAACTTTGCTTCCTACACACACGGGCCATATCTAGTTCAATTCTGCTTAGGAAACTGACAAGAACAGTAGCTCCTCTTCAGTCCAATACACTGTACGTGCTGGGAACAGAAGTGAGTGCTATTTGCACTGTGTATGGCAAAGGGAGCACAATAGTGCCTTTCCTTGCCAGAAAACAACTATTGCTCGTAGGAACGGAAACTGCATGTGATTCAAATCCATTTAGGACTGCAAAACAAATGCTAGCTCGCCTTACAAAAAACACACTCTGCTTTTGAGGAAAGAGCACACTTCTACTCTACTGTGTTTCCTATAGGGCCAGAACAGTGAGCTTGCTGAGTACAAAAGAACTGTGCTTCCTACACACATGGGCCATATCTAGTTCAACTCTGCTTAGGAAACTGACAAGAACAGTAGATCCTCTTCAGTCCAATACACTGTACTTGCTGAGAACAGATGCGAGGGCTATTTGCACTGTGTATGGCAAAGGGAGCACAATAGTGACTCTTCTTACCAGAAAACAACTCTTGCTCGTAGGACCAGAAACTGCATGTGTATTTCAACTCCATTTAGGACTGGGAAACAAACGCTAACTGGCCTTACAAGAAACACACTCTGCTTTTGAGAAAAATGCACTCTTCTACTCTACTGTGTTTCCTATGGGGTCCGAACAGTGAGCTTGCTCAGAACAAATGAATTGTGCTTCCTACACACACGGGCCATATCTAGTTCAAGTCTGCTTAGGAAACTGACAAGAACAGTAGCTCCTCATCAGTCCAATACACTGTACTTACTGGGAACAGACGCGAGTGCTATTTGCACTGTGTACGGCAATGGGAGCACAATAGTGACTCTTCTTACAAGAAAACAACTCTTGCTCATAGGACCAGAAACTGCATGTGATTCAACTCCATTTAGGACTGGGAAACAAACGCTAGCTCGCCTTACAAGAAACACACTCTGCTTTTGAGAATAGGGCACACATCTACTCTACTGTGTTTCCTATGGGGTCCAAACAGTGAGCTTGCTCAGAACAAAAGAACTGTGCTTCCTACACACACAGGTCATATCTAGTTCAACTCAGCTTAGGAAACTGACAAAAACAGTAGCTCCTCTTCAGTCCAATACACTGTACTTGCTGGGAACAGACGCGAGGGCTATTTGCACTGTGTATGACAATGGGAGCACAATAGTGACTCTTCTTACCAGAAAACAACTCTTGCTCGTAGGACCAGAAACTGCATGTGATTCAACTCCATTTAGGACTGGGAAACAAACGCTAGCTCGCCTTACAAGAAACACACTCTGCTTTTGAGAAAAGAGCACTCTTCTATTCTACTGTGTTTTTTATGGGGTCCGAACAGTGAGCTTGCTTGGAACAAAAGAACTGTGCTTCCTACACACACGGGCCATATCTAGTTCAACTCTGCTTAGGAACCTGACTAGAAAAGTAGCTCCTCTTCAGTCCAATACACTGTACATGCTGGGAACAGACGCCAGTGCTATTTGCCCTGTGTATGACAATGGGAGCGCAATATTGACTCTTCTTAGCAGAAAACTACTCTTGCTCGTAGGACCAGAAACTGGATGTGATTCAACTCCATTTAGCATTGAGAAACAAACGCTAGCTCGCCTTACAAGAAACACACTCTGCTTTTGAGAAAAGAGCACTCTTCTACTCTACTGTGTTTCCTATGGGATCCAAACAGTGAGATTGCTCAGAACAAAAAAACTGTGCTTCCTACACACACGGGCCATATCTAGTTCAAATTTGCTTAGGAAACTGACAAGAACAGTAGCTCCTCTTCAGTCCAATACACTGTACTTGCTGGGAACAGAAGTGAGTGCCATTTGCACTGTGTATGGCAATGGGAGCGCAATAGTGACAATCCTTACCAGAAAACAACTCTTGCTCGTAGGACCAGAAACTGCATGTGATTCAACTCCATTTAGGACTGGGAAACAAACACTAGCTCGCCTTACAAGAAACACACTCTACTTTTGAGAAAAGTGCACTCTTCTACTCTACTGTGTTTCCTATAGGGCCAGAAGAGTGAGCTTGCTAAGAACAAAAGAACTGTGCTTCCTACACACACGGGCCATATCTAGTTCAATTCTGCTTAGGAAACTGACAAGAACAGTAGATCCTCTTCAGTCCAATACACTGTACATGCTGTGTACAGACGCCAGTGCTATTTGCACTGTGTATGGCAATGGGAGCGCAATAGTGACTTTTCTTACCAGAAAACATCCCTTGCTCGTAGGAATAGAAACTGCATGTGATTCAACTCCATGTAGGACTGGGAAACAAACGCTAGCTCGCCATACAAGAAACACACTCTACTTTTGAGAAAAGAGCACTCTACTACTCTACTGTGTTTCCTATGGGGTCCAAACAGTGAGCTTGCTCAGAACAAAAGAACTGTGCTTCCTACACACACGGGCCATATCTAGTTCAACTCTGCTTAGGAAACTGACAAGTACAGTAGATCCTCTTCTGTCCAATACACTGTACATGCTGGGTACAGACCCCAGTGTTATTTGCACAGTGTATGGCAATGGGAGCGCAATAGTGACTCTTCTTACCAGAAAACAACTCTTGCTCGTAGGACCAGAAACTGCATGTGATTCAACTCCATTTAGGTTGGGAAACAAACGCTAGCTCGCCTTACAAGAAACACACTCTGATTTTGAGAAAAGAGCACTCTTCTACTCTACTGTGTTTTCTATGGGGTCCAAACAGTGAGCTTGCTCAGAACAAAAGAACTGTGCTTCCTACACACCCGGGCCATATCTAGTTCAATTCTGCTTAGGAAACTGTCAAGAACAGTAGCTCCTCTTCAGTCCAATACACTGTACGTGCTGGGAACAGAAGTGAGTGCTATTTGCACTGTGTATGGCAAAGGGAGCACAATACTGCCTTTCCTTGCCAGAAAACAACTATTGCTCGTAGGAACGGAAACTGCATGTGATTCAAATCCATTTAGGACTGCAAAACAAATGCTAGCTCGCCTTACAAAAAACACACTCTGCTTTTGAGGAAAGAGCACACTTCTACTCTACTGTGTTTCCTATAGGGCCAGAACAGTGAGCTTGCTGAGTACAAAAGAACTGTGCTTCCTACACACATGGGCCATATCTAGTTCAACTCTGCTTAGGAAACTGACAAGAACAGTAGATCCTCTTCAGTCCAATACACTGTACTTGCTGAGAACAGATGCGAGGGCTATTTGCACTGTGTATGGCAAAGGGAGCACAATAGTGACTCTTCTTACCAGAAAACAACTCTTGCTCGTAGGACCAGAAACTGCATGTGTATTTCAACTCCATTTAGGACTGGGAAACAAACGCTAACTGGCCTTACAAGAAACACACTCTGCTTTTGAGAAAAATGCACTCTTCTACTCTACTGTGTTTCCTATGGGGTCCGAACAGTGAGCTTGCTCAGAACAAATGAATTGTGCTTCCTACACACACGGGCCATATCTAGTTCAAGTCTGCTTAGGAAACTGACAAGAACAGTAGCTCCTCATCAGTCCAATACACTGTACTTACTGGGAACAGACGCGAGTGCTATTTGCACTGTGTACGGCAATGGGAGCACAATAGTGACTCTTCTTACAAGAAAACAACTCTTGCTCATAGGACCAGAAACTGCATGTGATTCAACTCCATTTAGGACTGGGAAACAAACGCTAGCTCGCCTTACAAGGAACACACTCTGCTTTTGAGAATAGGGCACACATCTACTCTACTGTGTTTCCTATGGGGTCCAAACAGTGAGCTTGCTCAGAACAAAAGAACTGTGCTTCCTACACACACAGGTCATATCTAGTTCAACTCAGCTTAGGAAACTGACAAAAACAGTAGCTCCTCTTCAGTCCAATACACTGTACTTGCTGGGAACAGACGCGAGGGCTATTTGCACTGTGTATGACAATGGGAGCACAATAGTGACTCTTCTTACCAGAAAACAACTCTTGCTCGTAGGACCAGAAACTGCATGTGATTCAACTCCATTTAGGACTGGGAAACAAACGCTAGCTCGCCTTACAAGAAACACACTCTGCTTTTGAGAAAAGAGCACTCTTCTATTCTACTGTGTTTTTTATGGGGTCCGAACAGTGAGCTTGCTTGGAACAAAAGAACTGTGCTTCCTACACACACGGGCCATATCTAGTTCAACTCTGCTTAGGAACCTGACTAGAAAAGTAGCTCCTCTTCAGTCCAATACACTGTACATGCTGGGAACAGACGCCAGTGCTATTTGCCCTGTGTATGACAATGGGAGCGCAATATTGACTCTTCTTAGCAGAAAACTACTCTTGCTCGTAGGACCAGAAACTGGATGTGATTCAACTCCATTTAGCATTGAGAAACAAACGCTAGCTCGCCTTACAAGAAACACACTCTGCTTTTGAGAAAAGAGCACTCTTCTACTCTACTGTGTTTCCTATGGGATCCAAACAGTGAGATTGCTCAGAACAAAGGAACAGTGCTTCCTACACACACGGGCCATATCTAGTTCAAATTTGCTTAGGAAACTGACAAGAACAGTAGCTCCTCTTCAGTCCAATACACTGTACTTGCTGGGAACAGACGCGAGTGCCATTTGCACTGTGTATGGCAATGGGAGCGCAATAGTGACAATCCTTACCAGAAAACAACTCTTGCTCGTAGGACCAGAAACTGCATGTGATTCAACTCCATTTAGGACTGGGAAACAAACACTAGCTCGCCTTACAAGAAACACACTCTACTTTTGAGAAAAGTGCACTCTTCTACTCTACTGTGTTTCCTATAGGGCCAGAACAGTGAGCTTGCTAAGAACAAAAGAACTGAGCTTCCTACACACACGGGCCATATCTAGTTCAATTCTGCTTAGGAAACTGACAAGAACAGTAGATCCTCTTCAGTCCAATACACTGTACATGCTGTGTACAGACGCCAGTGCTATTTGCACTGTGTATGGCAATGGGAGCGCAATAGTGACTCTTCTTACCAGAAAACATCCCTTGCTCGTAGGAATAGAAACTGCATGTGTTTCAACTCCATGTAGGACTGGGAAACAAACGCTAGCTCGCCATACAAGAAACACACTCTACTTTTGAGAAAAGAGCACTCTTCTACTCTACTGTGTTTCCTATGGGGTCCAAACAGTGAGCTTGCTCAGAACAAAAGAACTGTGCTTCCTACACACACGGGCCATATCTAGTTCAATTCTGCTTAGGAAACTGACAAGTACAGTAGATCCTCTTCTGTCCAATACACTGTACATGCTGGGTACAGACCCCAGTGTTATTTGCACAGTGTATGGCAATGGGAGCGCAATAGTGACTCTTCTTACCAGAAAACAACTCTTGCTCGTAGGACCAGAAACTGCATGTGATTCAACTCCATTTAGGTTGGGAAACAAACGCTAGCTCGCCTTACAAGAAACACACTCTGATTTTGAGAAAAGAGCACTCTTCTACTCTACTGTGTTTTCTATGGGGTCCAAACAGTGAGCTTGCTCAGAACAAAAGAACTGTGCTTCCTACACACACGGGCCATATCTAGTTCAATTCTGCTTAGGAAACTGACAAGAACAGTAGCTCCTCTTCAGTCCAATACACTGTACGTGCTGGGAACAGAAGTGAGTGCTATTTGCACTGTGTATGGCAAAGGGAGCGCAATAGTGCCTTTCCTTGCCAGAAAACAACTATTGCTCGTAGGAATGGAAACTGCATGTGATTCAAATCCATTTAGGACTGCAAAACAAATGCTAGCTCGCCTTACAAAAAACACACTCTGCTTTTGAGGAAAGAGCACACTTCTACTCTACTGTGTTTCCTATAGGGCCAGAACAGTGAGCTTGCTGAGTACAAAAGAACTGTGCTTCCTACAAACATGGGCCATATCTAGTTCAACTCTGCTTAGGAAACTGACAAGAACAGTAGATCCTCTGCAGTCCAATACACTGTACTTGCTGAGAACAGATGCGAGGGCTATTTGCACTGTGTATGGCAAAGGGAGCACAATAGTGACTCTTCTTACCAGAAAACAACTCTTGCTCGTAGGACCAGAAACTGCATGTGTATTTCAACTCCATTTAGGACTGGGAAACAAACGCTAGCTGGCCTTACAAGAAACACACTCTGCTTTTGAGAAAAATGCACTCTTCTACTCTACTGTGTTTCCTATGGGGTCCGAACAGTGAGCTTGCTCAGAACAAATGAATTGTGCTTCCTACACACACGGGCCATATCTAGTTCAAGTCTGCTTAGGAAACTGACAAGAACAGTAGCTCCTCATCAGTCCAATACACTGTACTTACTGGGAACAGACGCGAGTGCTATTTGCACTGTGTACGGCAATGGGAGCACAATAGTGACTCTTCTTACAAGAAAACAACTCTTGCTCGTAGGACCAGAAACTGCATGTGATTCAACTCCATTTAGGACTGGGAAACAATCGCTAGCTCGCCTTACAAGAAACACACTCTGCTTTTGAGAATAGGGCACACATCTACTCTACTGTGTTTCCTATGGGGTCCAAACAGTGAGCTTGCTCAGAACAAAAGAACTGTGCTTCCTACACACACAGGTCATATCTAGTTCAACTCAGCTTAGGAAACTGACAAAAACAGTAGCTCCTCTTCAGTCCAATACACTGTACTTGCTGGGAACAGACGCGAGGGCTATTTGCACTGTGTATGACAATGGGAGCACAATAGTGACTCTTCTTACCAGAAAACAACTCTTGCTCGTAGGACCAGAAACTGCATGTGATTCAACTCCATTTAGGACTGGGAAACAAACGCTAGCTCGCCTTACAAGAAACACACTCTGCTTTTGAGAAAAGAGCACTCTTCTATTCTACTGTGTTTTTTATGGGGTCCAAACAGTGAGCTTGCTCAGAACAAAAGAACTGTGCTTCCTACACACGGGCCATATCTAGTTCAATTCTGCTTAGGAAACTGACAAGTACAGTAGATCCTCTTCTGTCCAATACACTGTACATGCTGGGTACAGACCCCAGTGTTATTTGCACAGTGTATGTCAATGGGAGCGCAATAGTGACTCTTCTTACCAGAAAACAACTCTTGCTCGTAGGACCAGAAACTGCATGTGATTCAACTCCATTTAGGACTGGGAAACAAACGATAGCTCGCCTTACAAGAAACACACTCTGCTTTTGAGAAAAATGCACTCTTCTACTCTACTGTGTTTCCTATGGGGTTCGAAATGTGAGCTTGCTCAGAACAAAAGAACTGTGCTTCCTACACACACTGGCCATATCTAGTTCAACTCTGCTTAGGAAACTGAAAAGAACAGTAGATCCTCTTCAGTCCAATACGCTGTACATGCTGGGTACAGACGCCAGTGCTATTTGCAGTGTATGGCAATGGGAGCGCAATAGTGACTCTTCTTACCAGAAAACAACTCTTGCTCGTATGACCATAAACTGCATGTGATTCATCTCCATTTAGGACTGCGAAACAAACGCTAGCTCGCCTTACAAGAAACACACTCTGCTTTTGAGAAAAGAGTACTCTTCTACTCTACTGTGTTTCCTATGGGATCCAAAGAGTGAGCTTGCTCAGAACAAAAGAACTGTGCTTCCTACACACACGGGCCACATCTAGTTCAAATTTGCTTAGGAAACTGACAACAACAGTAGCTCCTCTTCAGTCCAATACACTGTACTTGCTGGGAACAGACGCGAGTGCTATTTGCACTGTGTATGGCAATGCGAGCGCAGTAGTGACTTTCCTTACCAGAAAACAACTCTTGCTCGTAGGAACGGAAACTGCATGTGATTCAACTACATATAGGACTGGGAAACAAACTCTAGCTCGCCTTACAAGAAGCACACTCTGCTTTGGAGGAAAGAACACTCTTCTACTCTACTGTGTTTCCTATAGGGCCAGAACAGTGAGCTTGCTGAGTACAAAAGAACTGTGCTTCCTACACACACGGGCCATATCTATTTCAATTCTGCTTAGGAAACTGACAAGAACAGTAGATCCTCTTTAGTCCAATACACTGTACATGCTGGGAACAGAGGCCAGTGCTATTTGCCCTGAGTATGACAATGGGAGCGCAATAGTGACTCTTATTACCGGAAAAAACTCTTGCTCCTAGGACCAGAAACTGCATGTGATTCAACTCCATTTAGGACTGGGAAACAAACGCTAGCTCGCCTTACAAGAAACACATTCTGCTTTTGAGAATAGCGCACACTTCTACTCAGTGTTTTCTATAGGGCCAGAAAGTGAGCTGGCTCACAACAAAAGAATTGTGCTTCCTACACACACGGCCATATCTAGTTCAATTCTGCTTAGGAAACTGACAAGAACAATAGATCCTCTTCAGTCCAATACACTGTACATGCTGGGAACAGACGCCAGTGCTATTTGCACTGTGTGTGACATTGGGAGCGCAGTAGTGACTCTTCTTACCAGAAAACAACTCTTGCTCGTAGGACCAGAAACTGCATGGGATTCAACTCCATTTCTGACTGGGAAACAAACACTTGCTCGCCTTACAAGAAACACACTCTGCTTTTGAGAAAAGGGCACTTTTATACTCTACTGTGTTTCCTATGGGGTCCGAACAGTGAGCATGCTCAGAACAAATGAACTGTGCTTCCTACTCACATGGGCCATATCTAGTTCAACTCTGCTTAGGAAACTGACAAGAACAGTAGCTCCTACTCAGTCCAATACACTGTACTTGCTGGGAACAAACACAAGTGCTATTAGCACTGTTTATGGCAATGGGAGCGCAATAGTGACACTTCATAACAGAAAACAACCCTTGCTCGTAGGAATAGTAGCTGCATGTTATTCAACTCCATTTAGAACTGGGAAACAAACGTTAGCTTGCCTTACAAGAAACACACTCTGCTTTTGAGAAAAGAGCACTCTTCTAGTCTACTGTGATTCCTATAGGGCCAGAACAGTGAGCTTGCTCAGAAAAAAAGAACTGTGCTTCCTACCCACACGGGCCATATCTAGTTCAACTCTGCTTAGGGAAACTGACAAGAACAGTAGCTCCTCTTCAGTCCAATACACTGTACTTGCTGGGAACAGACATGAGAGCTATTTGCACTGTGTATGGCAATGGGAGAGCAATAGTGACTCTTATAACCAGAAAACAACTCTTGCTCGTAGGACCAGAAACTGCATGGGATTCAACTCCATTTCTGACTGGGAAACAAACACTTGCTCGATTTACAAGAAATACACTGTGCTTTTGAGAAAATGGCACTCTTCTACTCTACTGTGTTTCCTATGGGGTCCGAACAGTGAGCATGCTCAGAACAAAAGAACTGTGCTTCCTACACACACGGGCCATATCTAGTTCAACTCTGCTTAGAAATCTGACAAGAACATTAGCTCCTCTTCAATCCATTACCCTGTACTTGCTGGAAGCAGAAGCGAGTGCTATTTGCACTGTGTATGGCAATGGGAGCGCAATAGTGACTCTTTTTACCAGAAAACTAATCTTGCATGTAGGAAAAGATACTGCATGTGATTCATCTCCATTTAGGACTGGGAAACAAACGCTAGCTCGGCTTAGAAGAAACACACTCTGCTTTTGAGAAAAGAGCACTCTTCCTCTCTACTGTGTTTCCTATAGGGCCAGAACAGTGAGCTTGCTCAGAAACAAAGAACTGTGCTTCCTACACACACGGGCCATATCTAGTTCAACTCTACTTAGGAAACTGACAAGGAGAGAAGCTCCTCTTCAGTCCAATACACTATACATGCTGGGAACAGACGCGAGTGCTATTTGCACTGTGTATGGCAATGGGAGCGCAATAGTGACTTTCCTTACCAGAAAACAACTCTTGCTCATAGGACCAAAAACTGCATGTGATTCAACTTCATTTAGGACTGGGAAACAATCGCTAGCTCGCCTTACAAGAAACACACTCTGCTTTTGAGAAAAGAGCACTCTTCTACTCAGTGTTATCTATAGGGCCAGAAAGTGAGCTGGCTGACAACAAAAGAATTGTGCTTCCTACACACACGGGCCATATCTAGTTCAACTCTGCTTAGGAAACTGACAAGAACAGTAGCTCCTCTTCAGTCCAATACACTGTACTTGCTGGAACAGACGTGAGTGCTATTTGCACTGTGTATGGCAATGGGAGCACAATAGTGACTCTTCTTACCAGAAAACAACTCTTGCTCCTAGGACCAGTAACTGCATGTGATTCAACTCCATTTCTGACTGGGAAACAAACGCTAGCTCGCCTTACAAGAAACACACTCTGCCTTTGAAAAAAGGGCACTCTTCTGCTCTACTTTGTTTCCTGTGGGGTCCGAACAGTGAGCTTGCTCAGAACAAAAGAACTGTGCTTCCTACACACACGGGCCATATCTAGTTCAACTCTGCTTAGGAAACTGACAAGAACAGTAGCTCCTCTTCAGTCCAATACACTGTACTAGCTTGGAACAGACCCGAGTGCTATTTGCACTATGTATCTCAATGGGAGCGCAATAGTGACTCTTATTACAGGAAAAAAACTCTTGCTCGTAGGACCAGAAACTGCATGTGATTCAACTCCATTTAGGACTGGGAAACAAAGGCTAGCTCCCCTTAAAAGAAACACACTCTGCTTTTGAGAAAAGAGCACTCTTTTACTCAGTGTTTTCCATAGGGCCAGAAAATGAGCTGGCTCACAACAAAAGAATTGTGCTTCCTACACACACGGCCATATCTAGTTCAATTCTGCTTAGGAAACTGACAAGAACAGTAGATCCTCTTCAGTCCAATACACTGTACATGCTGGGAACAGACGCCAGTGCTATTTGCCCTGTGTGTGACAATGGGTTCGCAGTAGTGACTCTTCTTACCAGAAAACAACTCTTGCTCGTAGGACCAGAAACTGCATGGGATTCAACTCCATTTCTGACTGGGAAACAAACACTTGCTCGCCTTACAAGAAACACACTCTGCTTTTGAAAAAAGAGCACTTTTCTACTCTACTGTGTTTCCTATGGGGTCCGAACAGTGAGCATGCTCAGAAAAAATGAACTGTGCTTACTACTCACATGGGCCATATCTAGTGCAACTCTGCTTCGGAAATTGACAAGAACAGTAGCTCTTCTTCAGTCCAATACAATGTACTTGCTGGGAACAAACACAAGTGCTATTTGCACTGTTTATGGCAATGGAAGCGCAATAGTGACACTTCTTACCAGAAAACAACTCTTGCTCGTAGGAATAGTAGCTGCATGTTATTCAACTCCATTTAGAACTGGGAAACAAACGTTAGCTTGCCTTACAAGAAACACACTCTGCTTTTGAGAAAAGAGCACTCTTCTAGTCTACTGTGTTTCCTATAGGGCCAGAACAGTAAGCTTGCTCAGAACAAAAGAACTGTGCTTCCTACCCACACGGGCCATATCTAGTTCAACTCTGCTTAGGAAACTGACAAGAACAGTAGCTCCTCTTCAGTCCAATATACTGTACTTGCTGGGAACAGACGCGAGGGCTATTTGCACTGTGTATGGCAAAGGGAGCGCAATAGTGACTCTTCTTACCAGAAAACAACTCTTGCTCGTAGGACCAGAAACTGCATGTGTATTTCATCTCCATTTAGGACTGGGAAACAAACGCTAGCTGGCCTTACAAGAAACACACTCTGCTTTTGAGAAAAATGCACTCTTCTACTCTACTGTGTTTCCTATGGGGTGCGAACAGTGAGCTTGCTCAGAACAAATGAACTGTGCTTCCTACACACACGGGCCATATCTAGTTCAAGTCTGCTTAGGAAACTGACAAGAACAGTAGCTCCTCTTCAGTCCAATACACTGTACTTACTGGGAACAGACGGGAGTGCTATTTGCACTCTGTATGGCAAAGGGAGCACAATAGTGCCTTCCCTTACCAGAAAACAACTATTGCTCGTAGGAACGAAAAATGCATGTGATTCAAATCCATTTAGGACTGCAAAAGAAACGCTAGCTCGCCTTACAAAAAACACACTCTGCTTTTGAGGAAAGAGCACACTTCTACTCTACTGTGTTTCCTATAGGGCCAGAACAGTGAGCTTGCTGAGTACAAAAGAACTGTGCTTCCTACACACATGGGCCATATCTAGTTCAACTCTGCTTAGGAAACTGACAAGAACAGTAGATCCTCTTCAGTCCAATACACTGTACTTGCTGAGAACAGACGCGAGGGCTATTTGCACTGTGTATGGCAAAGGGAGCGCAATAGTGACTCTTCTTACCAGAAAACAACTCTTGTTCGTAGGACCAGAAACTGCATTTGTATTTCAACTCCATTTAGGACTGGGAAACAAACGCTAGCTGGCCTTACAAGAAACACACTCTGCTTTTGAGAAAAATGCACTCTTCTACTCTACTGTGTTTCCTATGGGGTCCGAACAGTGAGCTTGCTCAGAACAAATGAACTGTGCTTCCTACACACACGGGCCATATCTAGTTCAAGTCTGCTTAGGAAACTGACAAGAACAGTAGCTCCTCATCAGTCCAATACACTGTACTTACTGGGAACAGACGCGAGTGCTATTTGCACTGTGTACGGCAATGGGAGCACAATAGTGACTCTTCTTACAAGAAAACAACTCTTGCTCGTAGGACCAGAAACTGCATTTGATTCAATCCACTTAGGACTGGTAAACAAACGCTAGCTCGCCTTACAAGAAACACGCTCTGCTTTTGAGACTAGGGCACACATCTACTCTACTGTGTTTCCTATGGGGTCCAAACAGTGAGCTTGCTCAGAACAAAAGAACTGTGCTTCCTACACACACAGGTCATATCTAGTTCAACTCAGCTTAGGAAACTGACAAAAAAGTAGCTCCTCTTCTGTCCAATACACTGTACTTGCTGGGAACAGACTCGAGGGCTATTTGCACTGTGTATGACAATGGGAGCACAATAGTGACTCTTCTTACCAGAAAACAACTCTTGCTCGTAGGACCAGAAACTGCATGTGATTCAACTCCATTTAGGACTGGGAAACAAACGCTAGCTCGCCTTACAAGAAACACACTCTGCTTTTCAGAAAAGAGCACTCTTCTATTCTACTGTGTTTTTTATGGGGTCCGAACAGTGAGCTTGCTGAGAACAAAAGAACTGTGCTTCCTACACACACGGGCCATATCTAGTTCAACTCTGCTTAGGAAACTGACTAGAAAAGTAGCTCCTCTTCAGTCCAATACACTGTACATGCTGGGAACAGACGCCAGTGCTATTTGCCCTGTGTATGACAATGGGAGCGCAATATTGACTCTTCTTAGCAGAAAACTACTCTTGCTCGTAGGACCAGAAACTGCATGTGATTCTAATCCATTTAGGACTGCAAAACAAACGCTAGCTCGCCTTACAAAAAACACACTCTGCTTTTGAGGAAAGAGCACACTTCTACTCTACTGTGTTTCCTATAGGGCCAGAACAGTGAGCTTGCTGAGTACAAAAGAACTGTGCTTCCTACACACATGGGCCATATCTAATTCAACTCTGCTTAGGAAACCGACAAGAACAGTAGATCCTCTTCAGTCCAATACATGTACTTGCTGAGAACAGACGCGAGGGCTATTTGCACTGTGTATGGCAAAGGGAGCACAATAGTGACTCTTCTTACCAGAAAACAACTCTTGTTCGTAGGACCAGAAACTGCATTTGTATTTCAACTCCATTTAGGACTGGGAAACAAACGCTAGCTGGCCTTACAAGAAACACACTCTGCTTTTGAGAAAAATGCACTCTTCTACTCTACTGTGTTTCCTATGGGGTCCGAACAGTGAGCTTGCTCAGAACAAATGAACTGTGCTTCCTACACACACGGGCCATATCTAGTTCAAGTCTGCTTAGGAAACTGACAAGAACAGTAGCTCCTCATCAGTCCAATACACTGTACTTACTGGGAACAGACGCGAGTGCTATTTGCACTGTGTACGGCAATGGGAGCACAATAGTGACTCTTCTTACAAGAAAACAACTCTTGCTCGTAGGACCAGAAACTGCATTTGATTCAATCCACTTAGGACTGGTAAACAAACGCTAGCTCGCCTTACAAGAAACACGCTCTGCTTTTGAGACTAGGGCACACATCTACTCTACTGTGTTTCCTATGGGGTCCAAACAGTGAGCTTGCTCAGAACAAAAGAACTGTGCTTCCTACACACACAGGTCATATCTAGTTCAACTCAGCTTAGGAAACTGACAAAACAAGTAGCTCCTCTTCAGTCCAATACACTGTACTTGCTGGGAACAGACTCGAGGGCTATTTGCACTGTGTATGACAATGGGAGCACAATAGTGACTCTTCTTACCAGAAAACAACTCTTGCTCGTAGGACCAGAAACTGCATGTGATTCAACTCCATTTAGGACTGGGAAACAAACGCTAGCTCGCCTTACAAGAAACACACTCTGCTTTTGAGAAAAGAGCACTCTTCTATTCTACTGTGTTTTTTATGGGGTCCGAACAGTGAGCTTGCTGAGAACAAAAGAACTGTGCTTCCTACACACACGGGCCATATCTAGTTCAACTCTGCTTAGGAACCTGACTAGAAAAGTAGCACCTCTTCAGTCCAATACACTGTACATGCTGGGAACAGACGCCAGTGCTATTTGCCCTGTGTATGACAATGGGAGCGCAATATTGACTCTTCTTAGCAGAAAACTACTCTTGCTCGTAGGACCAGAAACTGCATGTGATTCTAATCCATTTAGGACTGCAAAACAAATGCTAGCTCGCCTTACAAAAAACACACTCTGCTTTTGAGGAAAGAGCACACTTCTACTCTACTGTGTTTCCTATAGGGCCAGAACAGTGAGCTTGCTGAGTACAAAAGAACTGTGCTTCCTACACACATGGGCCATATCTAGTTCAACTCTGCTTAGGAAACTGACAAGAACAGTAGATCCTCTTCAGTCCAATACATGTACTTGCTGAGAACAGACGCGAGGGCTATTTGCACTGTGTATGGCAAAGGGAGCACAATAGTGACTCCTCTTACCAGAAAACAACTCTTGTTCGTAGGACCAGAAACTGCATGTGTATTTCAACTCCATTTAGGACTGGGAAACAAACGCTAGCTGGCCTTACAAGAAACACATTCTGCTTTTGAGAAAAATGCACTCTTCTACTCTACTGTGTTTCCTATGGGGTCCGAACAGTGAGCTTGCTCAGAACAAATGAATTGTGCTTCCTACACACACGGGCCATATCTAGTTCAAGTCTGCTTAGGAAACTGACAAGAACAGTAGCTCCTCATCAGTCCAATACACTGTACTTACTGGGAACAGACGCGAGTGCTATTTGCACTGTGTACGGCAATGGGAGCACAATAGTGACTCTTCTTACAAGAAAACAACTCTTGCTCATAGGACCAGAAACTGCATTTGATTCAATCCACTTAGGACTGGGAAACAAACGCTAGCTCGCCTTACAAGAAACACGCTCTGCTTTTGAGAATAGGGCACACATCTACTCTACTGTGTTTCCTATGTTGTCCAAACAGTGAGCTTGTTCAGAACAAAAGAACTGTGCTTCCTACACACACAGGTCTTAACTAGTTCAACTCAGCTTAGGAAACTGACAAAAACAGTAGCTCCTCTTCAGTCCAATACACTGTACTTGCTGGGAACAGACGCGAGGGCTATTTGCACTGTGTATGACAATGGGAGCACAATAGTGACTCTTCTTACCAGAAAACAACTCTTGCTCATAGGACCAGAAACTGCATGTGATTCAACTCCATTTAGGACAGGGAAACAATCGCTAGCTCGCCTTACAAGAAACACACTCTGCTTTTGAGAAAAGAGCACTCTTCTATTCTACTGTGTTTTTTATGGGGTCCGAACAGTGAGCTTGCTGAGAACAAAAGAACTGTGCTTCCTACACACACGGGCCATATCTAGTTCAACTCTGCTTAGGAACCTGACTAGAAAAGTAGCTCCTCTTCAGTCCAATACACTGTACATGCTGGGAACAGACGCCAGTGCTATTTGCCCTGTGTATGACAATGGGAGCGCAATATTGACTTTTCTTAGCAGAAAACTACTCTTGCTTGTAGGACCAGAAACTGGATGTGATTCAACTCCATTTAGCATTTAGAAACAAACGCTAGCTCGCCTTACAAGAAACACACTCTGCTTTTGAGAAAAGAGCACTCTTCTACTCTACTGTGTTTCCTATGGGATCCAAACAGTGAGCTTGCTCAGAACAAAGGAACTGTGCTTCCTACACACACGGGCCATATCTAGTTCAAATTTGCTTAGGAAACTGACAAAAACAGTAGCTCCTCTTCAGTCCAATACACTGTACTTGCAGGGAACAGACGCGAGTGCCATTTGCACTGTGTATGGCAATGGGAGCGCAATAGTGACAATCCTTACCAGAAAACAACTCTTGCTCGTAGGACCAGAAACTGCATGTGATTCAACTCCATTTAGGACTGGGAAACAAACGCTAGCTCGCCTTACAAGGAACACACTCTGCTTTTGAGAAAAGAGCACTCTTCTACTCTACTGTGTTTCCTATAGGGCCAGAACAGTGAGCTTGCTAAGAACAAAAGAACTGTGCTTCCTACACACACGGGCCATATCTAGTTCAATTTTGCTTAGGAAACTGACAAGAACAGTAGATCCTCTTCAGTCCAATACACTGTACATGCTGTGTACAGACGCCAGTGCTATTTGCACTGTGTATGGCAATGGGAGCGCAATAGTGACTCTTCTTACCAGAAAACATCCCTTGCTCGTAGGAATAGAAACTGCATGTTATTCAACTCCATTTAGAACTGGGAAACATACGTTAGCTTGCCTTACAAGAAACACACTCTGCTTTTGAGAAAAGAGCACTCTTCTAGTCTACTGTGATTCCTATAGGGCCAGAACAGTGAGCTTGCTCAGAAAAAAAGAACTGTGCTTCCTACCCACACGGGCCATATCTAGTTCAACTCTGCTTAGGAAACTGACAAGAACAGTAGCTCCTCTTCAGTCCAATACACTGTACTTGCTGGGAACAGACATGAGATCTATTTGCACTGTGTATGGCAATGGGAGAGCAATAGTGACTCTTATAACCAGAAAACAACTCTTGCTCATAGGACCAGAAACTGCATGGGATTCAACTCCATTTCTGACTGAGAAACAAACACTTGCTCGATTTACAAGAAATACACTCTGCTTTTGAGAAAATGGCACTCTTCTACTCTACTGTGTTTCCTATGGGGTCCGAACAGTGAGCTTGCTCAGAACAAAAGAACTGTGCTTCCTACACACACGGGCCATATCTAGTTCAACTCTGCTTAGAAATCTGAAAAGAAAATTACCTCCTCTTCAGTCCAATACACTGTACTTGCTGGAAGCAGAAGCTAGTGCTATTTGCATTGTGTATGGCAATGGGTACGCAATAGTGACTCTTCTTACCAGAAAACAACTCTTGCTCGTAGGACCAGATGCTGCATGTGATTCATCTCCATTTAGGACTGCAAAACAAACGCTAGCTCGCCTTACAAGAAACACACTCTGCTTTTGAGAAAAGAGCACTCTTCTACTCTACTGTGTTTCCTTTGGGATCAAAAGAGTGAGCTTGCTCAGAACAAAAGAACTGTGCTTCCTACACACACGGGCCATATCTAGTTCAAATTTGCTTAGGAAACTGACAAGAACAGTAGCTCCTCTTCAGTCCAATACACTGTACTTGCTGGGAACAGACGCGAGTGCTATTTGCACTGTGTATGGCAATGGGAGCGCAATAGTGACTTTCTGTACCAGAAAACAACTCTTGCTCGTAGGAACGGACACTGCATGTGATTCAACTCCATTTAGGATTGGGAAACAAACTCTAGCTCGCCTTACAAGAAGAACACTCTGCTTTGGAGGAAAGAGCACTCTTCTACTCTACTGTGTTTCCTATAGGGCCAGAACAGTGAGCTTGCTGAGCACAAAAGAACTGTGCTTCCTACACACACGGGCCATACCTAGTTCAACTCTGCTTAGCAACCTGACTAGATCAGCAGATCCTCTTTTGTCCAATACACTGTACATGCTGGGAACAGAGGCCAGTGCTATTTGCCCTGAGTATGACAATGGGAGCGCAATAGTGACTCTTCTTACCAGAAAACAACTCTTGCTCGTAGGACCAGAAACTGCATGTAATTCAACTCCATTTAGGACTAGGAAACCAACGCTAGCTCGACTTACAAGAAACACACACTGCTTTTGAGAAAAGAGCACTCTTCTATTCTACTGTGTTTTTTATGGGGTCCGAACAGTGAGCTTGCTGAGAACAAAAGAACTGTGCTTCCTACACACACGGGCCATATCTAGTTCAACTCTGCTTAGGAAACTTAATTAGAAAAGTAGCTCCTCTTCAGTCCAATACACTGTACATGCTGGGAACAGACGCCAGTGCTATTTGCCCTGTGTATGACAATGGGAGCGCAATATTGACTCTTCTTAGCAGAAAACTACTCTTGCTCATAGGACCAGAAACTGGATGTGATTCAACTCCATTTAGCATTGGGAAACAAACGCTAGCTCGCCTTACAAGAAACACACTCTGCTTTTGAGAAAAGAGCACTCTTCTACTCTACTGTGTTTCCTATGGGATCCAAACAGTGAGCTTGCTCAGAACAAAGGAACTGTGCTTCCTACACACACGGGCCATATCTAGTTCAAATTTGCTTAGGAAACTGACAAGAACAGTAGCTCCTCTTCAGTCCAATACACTGTACTTGCTGGGAACAGACGCGAATGCCATTTGCACTGTGTATGGCAATGGGAGCGCAATAGTGACTTTCCTTACCAGAAAACAACTCTTGCTCGTAGGACCAGAAACTGCATGTGATTCAACTCCATTTAGGACTGGGAAACAAACGCTAGCTCGCCTTACAAGAAACACACTCTGCTTTTGAGAAAAGAGCACTCTTCTACTCTACTGTGTTTCCTATAGGGCCAGAACAGTGAGCTTGCTAAGAACAAAAGAACTGTGCTTCCTACACACACGGGCCATATCTAGTTCAATTCTGCTTAGGAAACTGACAAGAACAGTAGATCCTCTTCAGTCCAATACACTGTACATGCTGTGTACAGACGCCAGTGCTATTTGCACTGTGTATGGCAATGGGAGCGCAATAGTGACTCTTCTTACCAGAAAACATCCCTTGCTCGTAGGAATAGAAACTGCATGTGATTCAACTCCATGTAGGACTGGGAAACAAACGCTAGCTCGCCATACAAGAAACACACTCTACTTTTGAGAAAAGAGCACTCTTCTACTCTACTGTGTTTCCTATGGGGTCCAAACAGTGAGCTTGCTCAGAACAAAAGAACTGTGCTTCCTACACACACGGGCCATATCTAGTTCAATTCTGCTTAGGAAACTGACAAGTACAGTAGATCCTCTTCTGTCCAATACACTGTACATGCTGGGTACAGACCCCAGTGTTATTTGCACAGTGTATGTCAACGGGAGCACAATAGTGACTCTTCTTACCAGAAAACAACTCTTGCTCGTAGGACCAGAAACTGCATGTGATTCAACTCCATGTAGGACTGGGAAACAAACGATGGCTCGCCTTACAAGAAACACACTCTGCTTTTCAGAAAAATGCACTCTTCTACTCTACTGTGTTTCCTACGGGGTTCGAAATGTGAGCTTGCTCAGAACAAAAGAACTGTGCTTCCTACACACACTGGCCATATCTAGTTCAACTCTGCTTAGGAAACTGAAAAGAACAGTAGATCCTCTTCAGTCCAATATGCTGTACATGCTGGGTACAGACGCCAGTGGTATTTGCACTGTGTATGGCAATGGGAGCGCAATAGTGACTCTTCTTACCAGAAAACAACTCTTGCTCGTACGACCAGAAACTGCATGTGATTCATCTCCATTTAGGACTGTGAAACAAACGCTAGCTCGCCTTACAAGAAACACACTCTGCTTTTGAGAAAAGAGCACTCTTCTACTCTACTGTGTTTCCTATGGGATCCAAAGAGTGAGCTTGCTCAGAACAAAAGAACTGTGCTTCCTACACACACGGGCCATATCTAGTTCAAATTTGCTTAGGAAACTGACAAGTACAGTAGCTCCTCTTCAGTCCAATACACTGTACTTGCTGGGAACAGACGCGAGTGCTATTTGCACTGTGTATGGCAATGGGAGCGCAGTAGTGACTTTCCTTACCAGAAAACAACTCTTGCTCGTAGGAACGGAAACTGCATGTGATTCAACTCCATTTAGGACTGGGAAACAAACTCTAGCTCGCCTTACAAGAAGCACACTCTGCTTTGGAGGAAAGAGCACTCTTCTACTCTACTGTGTTTCCTATAGGGCCAGAACAGTGAGCTTGCTGAGTACAAAAGAACTGTGCTTCCTACACACACGGGCCATATCTAGTTCAACTCTGCTTAGGAAACTGACAAGAACAGTAGATCCTCTTTAGTCCAATACACTGTACATGCTGGGAACAGAGGCCAGTGCTATTTGCCCTGAGTATGACAATGGGAGCGCAATAGTGACTCTTATTACCAGAAAAAACTATTGCTCCTAGGACCAGAAACTGCATGTGATTCAACTCTATTTAGGACTGGGAAACAAACGCTAGCTCGCCTTACAAGAAACACATTCTGCTTTTGAGAAAAGCGCACTCTTCTACTCAGTGTTTTCTATAGGGCCAGAAAGTGAGCTGGCTCACAACAAAAGAATTGTGCTTCCTACACACACGGCCATATCTAGTTCAATTCTGCTTAGGAAACTGACAAGAACAGTAGATCCTCTTCAGTCCAATACACTGTACATGCTGGGAACAGACGCCAGTGCTATTTGCCCTGTGTGTGACATTGGGAGCGCAGTAGTGACTCTTCTTACCAGAAAACAACTCTTGCTCGTAGGACCAGAAACTGCATGGGATTCAACACCATTTCTGACTGGGAAACAAACACTTGCTCGCCTTACAAGAAACACACTCTGCTTTTGAGAAAAGAGCACTCTTCTAGTCTACTGTGATTCCTATAGGGCCAGAACAGTGAGCTTGCTCAGAAAAAAAGGACTGTGCTTCCTACCCACACGGGCCATATCTAGTTCAACTCTGCTTAGGGAAACTGACAAGAACAGTAGCTCCTCTTCAGTCCAATACACTGTACTTGCTGGGAACAGACATGAGAGCTATTTGCACTGTGTATGGCAAAGGGAGCGCAATAGTGACTCTTCTTACCAGAAAACAACTCTTGCTCGTAGGACCAGAAACTGCATGTGTATTTCATCTCCATTTAGGACTGGGAAACAAACGCTAGCTGGCCTTACAAGAAACACACTCTGCTTTTGAGAAAAATGCACTCTTCTACTCTACTGTGTTTCTTATGGGGTCCGAACAGTGAGCTTGCTCAGAACAAATGAACTGTGCTTCCTACACACACGGGCCATATCTAGTTCAAGTCTGCTTAAAAAACTGACAAGAACAGTAGCTCCTCTTCAGTCCAATACACTGTACTTACTGGGAACAGACGGGAGTGCTATTTGCACTCTATATGGCAATGGGAGCACAATAGTGACTCTTCTTACAAGAAAACAACTCTTGCTCATAGGACCAGAAACTGCATTTGATTCAATCCACTTAGGACTGGGAAACAAACGCTAGCTCGCCTTACAAGAAACACGCTCTGCTTTTGAGAATAGGGCACACATCTACTCTACTGTGTTTCCTAAGGGGTCCAAACAGTGACCTTGCTCAGAACAAAAGAACTGTGCTTCCTACACACACAGGTCATATCTAGTTCAACTCTGCATAGGAAACTGACAAAAGCAGTAGCTCCTCTTCAGTCCAATACACTGTACTTGCTGGGAACAGACGCGAGGGCTATTTGCACTGTGTATGACAATGGGAGCACAATAGTGACTCTTCTTACCAGAAAACAACTCTTGCTCGTAGGACCAGAAACTGCATGTGATTCAACTCCATTTAGTACTGGGAAACAAATGCTAGCTTGCCTTACAAGAAACACACTCTGCTTTTGAGAAAGAGCACTCTTCTATTCTACTGTGTTTTTTATGGGGTCCGAACAGTGAGCTTCCTGAGAACAAAAGAACTGTGCTTCCTACACACACGGGCCATATCTAGTTCAACTCTGCTTAGGAACCTGACTAGAACAGTAGCTCCTCCTCAATCCAATACACTGTACTTGCTGGGAACAGACGCGAGTGCTATTTACACTGTGTATGGCAATGGGAGCACAATAGTGACTTTCCTTACCAGAAAACAACTCTTGCTCGTAGGAACGGAAACTGCATGTGATTCAACTCCATTTAGGACTGCGAAACAAACGCTAGCTCGCCTTACAAGAAACACACTCTGCTTTTGAGAAAAGAGCACTCTTCTACTCTACTGTGTTTCCTATAGGGCCAGAACAGTGAGCTTGCTGAGTACAAAAGAACTGTGCTTCCTACACACATGGGCCATATCTAGTTCAACTCTGCTTAGGAACCTGAGAAGAACAGTAGATCCCCTTCAGTCCAATACACTGTACATGCTGGGAACAGAGTCTAGTGCTATTTGCCCTGAGTATGACAATGGGAGCGCAATAGTGACTCTTATTACCAGAAAAAACTCTTGCTCGTAGGACCAGAAACTGCATGTGATTCAACTCCATTTAGGACTGGGAAACAAACGCTAGCTCGCCTTACAAGAAACACATTCTGCTTTTTAGAAAAGCGCACTCTTCTACTCAGTGTTTTCTATAGGGCCAGAAAGTGAGCTGGCTCACAACAAAAGAATTGTGCTTCCTACACACACGGCCATATCTAGTTCAATTCTGCTTAGGAAACTGACAAGAACAGTAGATCCTCTTCAGTCCAATACACTGTACATGCTGGGAACAGACGCCAGTGCTATTTGCCCTGTGTGTGACATTGGGAGCGCAGTAGTGACTCTTCTTACCAGAAAACAACTCTTGCTCATAGGACCAGAAACTGCATGGGATTCAACACCATTTCTGACTGGGAAACAAACACTTGCTCGCCTTACAAGAAACACACTCTGCTTTTGAGAAAAGAGCACTCTTCTAGTCTACTGTGATTCCTATAGGGCCAGAACAGTGAGCTTGCTCAGAAAAAAAGGACTGTGCTTCCTACCCACACGGGCCATATCTAGTTCAACTCTGCTTAGGGAAACTGACAAGAACAGTAGCTCCTCTTCAGTCCAATACACTGTACTTGCTGGGAACAGACATGAGAGCTATTTGCACTGTGTATGGCAAAGGGAGCGCAATAGTGACTCTTCTTACCAGAAAACAACTCTTGCTCGTAGGACCAGAAACTGCATGTGTATTTCATCTCCATTTAGGACTGGGAAACAAACGCTAGCTGGCCTTACAAGAAACACACTCTGCTTTTGAGAAAAATGCACTCTTCTACTCTACTGTGTTTCTTATGGGGTCTGAACAGTGAGCTTGCTCAGAACAAATGAACTGTGCTTCCTACACACACGGGCCATATCTAGTTCAAGTCTGCTTAAAAAACTGACAAGAACAGTAGCTCCTCTTCAGTCCAATACACTGTACTTACTGGGAACAGACGGGAGTGCTATTTGCACTCTATATGGCAATGGGAGCACAATAGTGACTCTTCTTACAAGAAAACAACTCTTGCTCGTAGGACCAGAAACTGCATTTGATTCAATCCACTTAGGACTGGGAAACAAACGCTAGCTCGCCTTACAAGAAACACGCTCTGCTTTTGAGAATAGGGCACACATCTACTCTACTGTGTTTCCTAAGGGGTCCAAACAGTGAGCTTGCTCAGAACAAAAGAACTGTGCTTCCTACACACACAGGTCATATCTAGTTCAACTCTGCATAGGAAACTGACAAAAGCAGTAGCTCCTCTTCAGTCCAATACACTGTACTTGCTGGGAACAGACGCGAGGGCTATTTGCACTGTGTATGACAATGGGAGCACAATAGTGACTCTTCTTACCAGAAAACAACTCTTGCTCGTAGGACCAGAAACTGCATGTGATTCAACTCCATTTAGTACTGGGAAACAAATGCTAGCTTGCCTTACAAGAAACACACTCTGCTTTTGAGAAAGAGCACTCTTCTATTCTACTGTGTTTTTTATGGGGTCCGAACAGTGAGCTTCCTGAGAACAAAAGAACTGTGCTTCCTACACACACGGGCCATATCTAGTTCAACTCTGATTAGGAACCTGACTAGAACAGTAGCTCCTCCTCAATCCAATACACTGTACTTGCTGGGAACAGACGCGAGTGCTATTTACACTGTGTATGGCAATGGGAGCACAATAGTGACTTTCCTTACCAGAAAACAACTCTTGCTCGTAGGAACGGAAACTGCATGTGATTCAACTCCATTTAGGACTGCGAAACAAACGCTAGCTCGCCTTACAAGAAACACACTCTGCTTTTGAGAAAAGAGCACTCTTCTACTCTACTGTGTTTCCTATAGGGCCAGAACAGTGAGCTTGCTGAGTACAAAAGAACTGTGCTTCCTACACACATGGGCCATATCTAGTTCAACTCTGCTTAGGAACCTGACAAGAACAGTAGATCCCCTTCAGTCCAATACACTGTACATGCTGGGAACAGAGTCCAGTGCTATTTGCCCTGAGTATGACAATGGGAGCGCAATAGTGACTCTTATTACCAGAAAAAACTCTTGCTCGTAGGACCAGAAACTGCATGTGATTCAACTCCATTTAGGACTGGGAAACAAACGCTAGCTCGCCTTCCAAGAAACACATTCTGCTTTTTAGAAAAGCGCACTCTTCTACTCAGTGTTTTCTATAGGGCCAGAAAGTGAGCTGGCTCACAACAAAAGAATTGTGCTTCCGACACACACGGCCATATCTAGTTCAATTCTGCTTAGGAAACTGACAAGAACAGTAGATCCTCTTCAGTCCAATACACTGTACATGCTGGGAACAGACGCCAGTGCTATTTGCCCTGTGTGTGACATTGGGAGCGCAGTAGTGACTCTTCTTACCAGAAAACAACTCTTGCTCGTAGGACCAGAAACTGCATGGGATTCAACACCATTTCTGACTGGGAAACAAACACTTGCTCGCCTTACAAGAAACACACTCTGCTTTTGAGAAAAGAGCACTCTTCTAGTCTACTGTGATTCCTATAGGGCCAGAACAGTGAGCTTGCTCAGAAAAAAAGGACTGTGCTTCCTACCCACACGGGCCATATCTAGTTCAACTCTGCTTAGGGAAACTGACAAGAACAGTAGCTCCTCTTCAGTCCAATACACTGTACTTGCTGGGAACAGACATGAGAGCTATTTGCACTGTGTATGGCAAAGGGAGCGCAATAGTGACTCTTCTTACCAGAAAACAACTCTTGCTCGTAGGACCAGAAACTGCATGTGTATTTCATCTCCATTTAGGACTGGGAAACAAACGCTAGCTGGCCTTACAAGAAACACACTCTGCTTTTGAGAAAAATGCACTCTTCTACTCTACTGTGTTTCTTATGGGGTCCGAACAGTGAGCTTGCTCAGAACAAATGAACTATGCTTCCTACACACACGGGCCATATCTAGTTCAAGTCTGCTTAAAAAACTGACAAGAACAGTAGCTCCTCTTCAGTCCAATACACTGTACTTACTGGGAACAGACGGGAGTGCTATTTGCACTCTATATGGCAATGGGAGCACAATAGTGACTCTTCTTACAAGAAAACAACTCTTGCTCGTAGGACCAGAAACTGCATTTGATTCAATCCACTTAGGACTGGGAAACAAACGCTAGCTCGCCTTACAAGAAACACGCTCTGCTTTTGAGAATAGGGCACACATCTACTCTACTGTGTTTCCTATGGGGTCCAAACAGTGAGCTTGCTCAGAACAAAAGAACTGTGCTTCCTACACACACAGGTCATATCTAGTTCAACTCTGCATTAGAAACTGACAAAAGCAGTAGCTCCTCTTCAGTCCAATACACTGTACTTGCTGGGAACAGACGCGAGGGCTATTTGCACTGTGTATGACAATGGGAGCACAATAGTGACTCTTCTTACCAGAAAACAACTCTTGCTCGTAGGACCAGAAACTGCATGTGATTCAACTCCATTTAGTACTGGGAAACAAATGCTAGCTTGCCTTACAAGAAACACACTCTGCTTTTGAGAAAGAGCACTCTTCTATTCTACTGTGTTTTTTATGGGGTCCGAACAGTGAGCTTCCTGAGAACAAAAGAACTGTGCTTCCTACACACACGGGCCATATCAAGTTCAACTCTGCTTAGGAACCTGACTAGAACAGTAGCTCCTCCTCAATCCAATACACTGTACTTGCTGGGAACAGACGCGAGTGCTATTTACACTGTGTATGGCAATGGGAGCACAATAGTGACTTTCCTTACCAGAAAACAACTCTTGCTCGTAGGAACGGAAACTGCATGTGATTCAACTCCATTTAGGACTGCGAAACAAACGCTAGCTCGCCTTACAAGAAACACACTCTGCTTTTGAGAAAAGAGCACTCTTCTACTCTACTGTGTTTCCTATAGGGCCAGAACAGTGAGCTTGCTGAGTACAAAAGAACTGTGCTTCCTACACACATGGGCCATATCTAGTTCAACTCTGCTTAGGAACCTGACAAGAACAGTAGATCCCCTTCAGTCCAATACACTGTACATGCTGGGAACAGAGTCCAGTGCTATTTGCCCTGAGTATGACAATGGGAGCGCAATAGTGACTCTTCTTACCAGAAAACAACTCTTGCTCGTAGGACCAGAAACTGCATGTGATTCAACTCCATTTAGGACTGGGAAACAAACGCTAGCTCGCCTTACAAGAAACACACTCTGCTTTTGAGAAAAGAGCACTCTTCTACTCTACTGTGTTTTCTATAGGGCCAGAACAGTGAGCTTGCAAAAACAAAAGAACTGTGCTTCCTACACACACGGGCCATATCTAGTTCAATTCTGATTAGGAAACTGACAAGAACAGTAGATCCTCTTCAGTCCAATACACTGTACATACTGTGTACAGACGCCAGTGCTATTTGCACTGTGTATGCAATGGGAGCGCAATAGTGACTCTTCTTACCAGAAAACATCCCTTGCTCGTAGGACCAGAAACTGCATGTGATTCAACTCCATGTAGGACTGGGAAACAAACGCTGGCTCGCCATACATGAAACACACTCTGCTTTTGAGAAAAGAGCACTCTTCTACTCTACTGTGTTTCCTATGGGGTCCAAACAGTTAGCTTGCTCAGAACAAAAGAACTGTGCTTCCTACCCACACGGGCCATATCTAGTTCAACTCTGCTTAGGGAAACTGACAAGAACAGTAGCTCCTCTTCAGTCCAATACACTGTACTTGCTGGGAACAGACATGAGAGCTATTTGCACTGTGTATGGCAAAGGGAGCGCAATAGTGACTCTTCTTACCAGAAAACAACTCTTGCTCGTAGGACCAGAAACTGCATGTGTATTTCATCTCCATTTAGGACTGGGAAACAAACGCTAGCTGGCCTTACAAGAAACACACTCTGCTTTTGAGAAAAATGCACTCTTCTACTCTACTGTGTTTCCTATGGGGTCCGAACAGTGAGCTTGCTCAGAACAAATGAACTGTGCTTCCTACACACACGGGCCATATCTAGTTCAAGTCTGCTTAAAAAACTGACAAGAACAGTAGCTCCTCTTCAGTCCAATACACTGTACTTACTGGGAACAGACGGGAGTGCTATTTGCACTCTATATGGCAATGGGAGCACAATAGTGACTCTTCTTACAAGAAAACAACTCTTGCTCGTAGGACCAGAAACTGCATTTGATTCAATCCACTTAGGACTGGGAAACAAACGCTAGCTCGCCTTACAAGAAACACGCTCTGCTTTTGAGAATAGGGCACACATCCACTCTACTGTGTTTCCTATGGGGTCCAAACAGTGAGCTTGCTCAGAACAAAAGAACTGTGCTTCCTACACACACAGGTCATATCTAGTTCAACTCTGCATAGGAAACTGACAAAAGCAGTAGCTCCTCTTCAGTCCAATACACTGTACTTGCTGGGAACAGACGCGAGGGCTATTTGCACTGTGTATGACAATGGGAGCACAATAGTGACTCTTCTTACCAGAAAACAACTCTTGCTCGTAGGACCAGAAACTGCATGTGATTCAACTCCATTTAGTACTGGGAAACAAATGCTAGCTTGCCTTACAAGAAACACACTCTGCTTTTGAGAAAGAGCACTCTTCTATTCTACTGTGTTTTTTATGGGGTCCGAACAGTGAGCTTCCTGAGAACAAAAGTACTGTGCTTCCTACACACACGGGCCATATCTAGTTCAACTCTGCTTAGGAACCTGACTAGAACAGTAGCTCCTCCTCAATCCAATACACTGTACTTGCTGGGAACAGATGCGAGTGCTATTTACACTGTGTATGGCAATGGGAGCACAATAGTGACTTTCCTTACCAGAAAACAACTCTTGCTCGTAGGAACGGAAACTGCATGTGATTCAACTCCATTTAGGACTGCGAAACAAACGCTAGCTCGCCATACAAGAAACACACTCTGCTTTTGAGAAAAGAGCACTCTTCTACTCTACTGTGTTTCCTATAGGGCCAGAACAGTGAGCTTGCTGAGTACAAAAGAACTGTGCTTCCTACACACATGGGCCATATCTAGTTCAACTCTGCTTAGGAACCTGACAAGAACAGTAGATCCCCTTCAGTCCAATACACTGTACATGCTGGGAACAGAGTCCAGTGCTATTTGCCCTGAGTATGACAATGGGAGCGCAATAGTGACTCTTATTACCAGAAAAAACTCCTGCTCATAGGACCAGAAACTGCATGTGATTCAACTCCATTTAGGACTGGGAAACAAACGCTAGCTCGCCTTACAAGAAACACACTCTGCTTTTGAGAAAAGAGCACTCTTCTACTCTACTGTGTTTTCTATAGGGCCAGAAGAGTGAGCTTGCAAAAACAATAGAACTGTGCTTCCTACACACACGGGCCATATCTAGTTCAATTCTGCTTAGGAAACTGACAAGAACAGTAGATCCTCTTCAGTCCAATACACTGTACATGCTGTGTACAGACGCCAGTGCTATTTGCACTGTGTATGCAATGGGAGCGCCATAGTGACTCTTCTTACCAGAAAACATCCCTTGCTCGTAGGACCAGAAACTGCATGTGATTCAACTCCATGTAGGACTGGGAAACAAACGCTTGCTCGCCATACATGAAACACACTCTGCTTTTGAGAAAAGAGCACTCTTCTACTCTACTGTGTTTCCTATGGGGTCCAAACAGTTAGCTTGCTCAGAACAAAAGAACTGTGCTTCCTACACACACGGGCCATATCTAGTTCAATTCTGCTTAGGAAACTGACAAGAACAGTAGATCCTCTTCAGTCCAATACACTGTACATGCTGGGTACAGACGCGAGTGCTAATTGCACTGTGTATGGCAATGGGGCACAATAGTGACTCTTCTTACCAGAAAACAACTCTTGCTTGTAGGACCAGAAACTGCATGTGATTCAACTCCATTTAGGCCTGGGAAACAAACGCTAGCTCGCCATACAAGAAACACACTCTGCTTTTGAGAAAACAGCACTCTTTTACTCTACAGTGTTTCCCATGGGGTCCAAAGAGTGAGCTTGCTCAGAACAAAAGAACTGTGCTTCCTACACACATGGGCCATATCTAGTTCAACTCTGCTTAGGAAACTGACAAGAGAGTAGCTCCTCTTTAGTCCAATACACTGTACTTACTGGGAACAGACGCGAGGGCTGTTTGCACTGTGTATGGCAAAGGGAGCGCAATAGTGACTCTTCTTACCAGAAAACAACTGTTGCTCGTAGGACCAGAAACTGCATGTGTATTTCAACCCCATTTAAAATTGGGAAACAAACACTAGCTCGCATTACAAGAAACACACTCTGCTTTGGAGGAAAGAGCACTCTTCTAATCTACTGTGTTTCCAATAGGGCCAGAATATTGAGCTTGCTGAGTACAAAAGAACTGTGCTTCCTACACACATGGGCCATATCTAGTTCAACTCTGCTTAGGAACCTGACAAGAACAGTAGATCCTCTTTAATCCAATACACTGTACATGCTGGGAGCAAATGCCAGTGCTATTTGCCCTGAGTATGACAATGGGAGCGCAATAGTGACTCTTATTACAAGAAAAAACTCTTGCTCTTAGGACCAGAAACTGCATGTGATTCAACTCCATTTAGGACTGGAAAACAAACGCTAGATCGCCTTACAAGAAACACAATCTGCTTTTGAGAAAAATGCACTCTTCTACTCTACTGTGTTTCCTATGGGGTTCGAAATGTGAGCTTGCTCAGAACAAAAGAACTGTGCTTCCTACACACACGGGCCATATCTAGTTCAACTCTGCTTAGGAAACTGAAAAGAACAGAACATCCTCTTCAGTCCAATACGCTGTACATGCTGGGTACAGACGCCAGTGCTATTTGCACTGTGTATGGCAATGGGAGCGCAATAGTGACTCTTCTTACCAGAAAACAACTCTTGCTCGTAGGACCAGAAACTGCATGTGATTCAACTCCATTTAGGACTGGGAAACAAACGCTAGCTCGTCTTACAAGAAACACACTCTGCTTTTGAGAAAACAGCACTCTTCTACTCTACTGTGTTTCCTATGGGGTTCAAACAGTGAGCTTGCTCAGAACAAAAGAACTGTGCTTCCTAAACACACGGGCCATATCTAGTTGAATTCTGCTTAGGAAACTGACAAGAACAGTAGCTCCTCTTCTGTCCAATACACTGTACTTGCTGGGAACAGACGCGAGGGCTATTTGCACTGTGTATGGCAAAGGGAGCAATATAGTGACTCTTCTTACCAGAAAACAACTCTTGCTCGTAGGACCAGAAACTGCATGGGATTCAACTCCATTTCTGACTGGGAAACAAACACTTGCTCGATTTACAAGAAATACACTCTGCTTTTGAGAAAAGGGCACTCTTCTACTCTACTGTGTTTCCTATGGGGTCCGAACAGTGAGCTTGCTCAGAACAAAAGAACTGTCCTTCCTACACACACGGGCCATACCTAGTTCAACTCTGCTTAGAAAACTGACAAGAACATTAGCTCCTCTTCAGTCCAATACACTGTACTTGCTGGAAGCAGAAGCTAGTGCTATTTGCACTGTGTATGGCAAGGGTGCGCAATAGTGACTCTTCTTACCAGAAAACAACTCTTGCTCGTATGACCAGAAACTGCATGTGATTCATCTCCATTTAGGACTGCGAAACAAACGCTACCTCGCCTTACAAGAAACACACTCTGCTTTTGAGAAAAGAGCACTCTTCTACTCTACTGTGTTTCCTATGGGATCAAAAGAGTGAGCTTGCTCAGAACAAAAGAACTGTGCTTCCTACACACACGGGCCATATCTAGTTCAAATTTGCTTAGGAAACTGACAAGAACAGTAGCTCCTCTTCAGTCCAATACACTGTACTTGCTGGGAACAGACGCGAGTGCTATTTGCACTGTGTATGGCAATGGGAGCACAATAGTGACTTTCCTTACCAGAAAAGAACTCTTGCTCGTAGGAACGGAAACTGCATGTGATTCAACTCCATTTAGGATTAGGAAACAAACTCTAGCTCGCCTTACAAGAAGCACACTCTGCTTTGGAGGAAAGAGCACTCTTCTACTCTACTGTGTTTCCTATAGGGCCAGAACAGTGAGCTTGCTGAGTACAAAAGAACTGTGCTTCCTACAAACACAGGCCATACCTAGTTCAACTCTGCTTAGGAACCTGACAGGATCAGCAGATCCTCTTTAGTCCAATACACTGTACATGCTGGGAACAGAGGTCATTGCTATTTGCCCTGAGTATGACAATGGGAGCGCATAGTGACTCTTCTTACCAGAAAACAACTCTTGCTCGTATGACCAGAAACTGCATGTGATTCAACTCCATTTAGGACTAGGAAGCAAACGCTAGCTCGCCATACAAGAAACACACTCTGCTTTTGAGAAAAGAGCACTCTTCTACTCTACTGTGTTTCCTATGGGGTCCAAACAGTGAGCTTGCTCAGAACAAAAGAACTGTGCTTCCTACACACACGGGCGATATCTAGTTCAATTCTGCTTAGGAAACTGACAAGAACAGTAGCTCCTCTTCAGTCCAATACACTGCACTTGCTGGGAACAGACGCCAGTGCTAATTGCACTGTGTATGGCAATGGGAGCGCAATAGTGACTTTCCTTACCAGAAAACAACTCTTGTTCGTAGGAACGCAAACTGCATGTGATTCAACTCCATTTAGGACTGCGAAACAATCGCTAGCTCGCCTTACAAGAAACACACTCTGCTTTTGAGGAAAGAGCACTCTTCTACTCTACTGTGTTTCCTATAGGGCCAGAACAGTGAGCTTGCTGAGTACAAAAGAACTGTGCTTCCTACACACATGGGCCATATCTAGTTCAACTCTGCTTAGGAACCTGACAAGAACAGTAGATCCTCTTTAATTTAATACACTGTACATGCTGGGAGCAGAGGCCAGTGCTATTTGCCCTGAGTATGACAATGGGAGCGGATTAGTGACTCTTATTACCAGAAAAAACTCTTGCTCGTAGGACCAGAAACTGCATGTGATTCAACTCCATTTAGGACTGGGAAACAAACGCTAGCTCGCCTTACAAGAAACACATTCTGCTTTTGAGAAAAGCGCACTCTTCTACTCTACTGTGTTTCCTATAGGGCCAGAACAGTGAGCTTGCTCAGAACAAAAGAACTGTGCTTCCTACACACACGGGCCATATCTAGTTCAACTCTGCTTAGGAAACTGACAAGAACAGTAGCTCCTCTTCAGTCCAATACACTGTACTTGCTGGGAACAGACGCGAGGGCTATTTGCATTGTGTATGGCAAAGGGAGCGCAATAGTGACTCTTCTAACCAGAAAACAACTCTTGCTCGTAGGACCAGAAACTGCATGTGTATTTCATCTCCATTTAGGACTGGGAAACAAACGCTACCTGGCCTTACAAGGAACACACTCTGCTTTTGAGAAAAAATGCACTCTTCTACTCTACTGTGTTTCCTATGGGTTTCGAACAGTGAGCTTGCTCAGAACAAATGAACTGTGCTTCCTACACACACGGGCCATATCTAGTTCAAGTCTGCTTAGGAAACTGACAAAAGCAGTAGCTCCTCTTCAGTCCAATACACTGTACTTGCTGGGAACAGACGCGAGGGCTATTTGCACTGTGTATGGCAAAGGGAGCACAATAGTGACTCTTCTTACAAGAAAACAACTCTTGCACGTAGGACCAGAAACTGCATTTGATTCAGTCCACTTAGGACTGGGAAACAAACGCTAGCTCGCCTTACAAGAAACACGCTCTGCTTTTGAGAATAGGGCACACATCTACTCTACTGTGTTTCCTATGGGGTCCAAACAGTGAGCTTGCTCAAAACAAAAGAACTGTGCTTCCTACACACACAGGTCATATCTAGTTCAACTCTGCATAGTATACTGACAAAAGCAGTAGCTCGTCTTCAGTCCAATACACTGTACTTGCTGGGAACAGACGCGAGGGCTATTTGCACTGTGTATGACAGTGGGAGCACAATAGTGACTCTTCTTACCAGAAAACAACTCTTGCTCGTAGGACCAGAAACTGCATGTGATTCAACTCCATTTAGGACTGGGAAACAAACGCTAGCTTGCCTTACAAGAAACACACTCTGCTTTTGAGAAAGAGCACTCTTCTATTCTACTGTGTTTTTTATGGGGTCCGAACAGTGAGCTTCCTGAGAACAAAAGAACTGTGCTTCCTACACACACGGGCCATATCTAGTTCAACTCTGCTTAGGAACCTGACTAGAACAGTAGCTCCTCCTCAATCCAATACACTGTACTTGCTGGGAACAGACGCGAGTGCTATTTACACTGTGCATGGCAATGGGAGCGCAATAGTGACTTTCCTTAGCAGAAAACAACTCTTGCTCATAGGAACGGAAACTGCATGTGATTCAACTCCATTTAGGACTGGGAAACAAACGTTAGCTCTCCTTACAAGAAACACACTCTGCTTTTGAGAAAAGAGCACTCTTCTACTCTACTGTGTTTCCTATAGGGCCAGAACAGTGAGCTTGCAAAAACAAAAGAACTGTGCTTCCTACACACACGGGCCATATCTAGTTCAATTCTGCTTAGGAAACTGACAAGAACGGTAGATCCTCTTCAGTCCAATACACTGTACATGCTGTGTACAGATGCCAGTGCTATTTGCACTGTGTATGCAATGGGAGCGCAATAGTGACTCTTCTTACCAGAAAACATCCCTTGCTCGTAGGACCAGAAACTGCATGTGATTCAACTCCATGTAGGACTGGGAAACAAACGCTGGCTCGCCATACATGAAACACACTCTGCTTTTGAGAAAAGAGCACTCTTCTACTCTACTGTGTTTCCTATGGGGTCCAAACAGTTAGCTTGCTCAGAACAAAAGAACTGTGCTCCTACACACATGGGCCATATCTAGTTCAACTCTGCTTAGGAAACTGAAAAGAGAGTAGCTCCTCTTCAGTCCAATACACTGTACTTACTGGGAACAGACGCGAGGGCTGTTTGCACTCTGTATGGCAAAGGGAGCGCAATAGTGACTCTTCTTACCAGAAAACAACTGTTGCTCGTAGGACCAGAAACTGCATGTGTATATCAACTCCATTTAGGATTGGGAAACAAACACTAGCTCGCATTACAAGAAACACACTCTGCTTTGGAGGAAAGAGCACTCTTCTAATCTACTGTGTTTCCAATAGGGCCAGAATATTGAGCTTGCTGAGTACAAAAGAACTGTGCTTCCTACACACATGGGCCATATCTAGTTCAACTCTGCTTAGGAACCTGACAAGAACAGTAGATCCTCTTTAATCCAATACACTGTACATGCTGGGAGCAGAGGCCAGTGCTATTTGCCCTGAGTATGACAATGGGAGCGCAATAGTGACTCTTATTACCAGAAAAAACTCTTGCTCGTAGGACCAGAAAATGCATATGATTCAACTCCATTTAGGACTGGGAAACAAACGCTAGCTCGCCTTACAATAAACACAATCTGCTTTTGAGAAAAATGCACTCTTCTACTCTACTGTGTTTCCTATGGGGTTCGAAATGTGAGCTTGCTCAGAACAAAAGAACTGTGCTTCCTACACACACGGGCCATATCTAGTTCAACTCTGCTTAGGAAACTGAAAAGAACAGAACATCCTCTTCAGTCCAATACGCTGTACATGCTGGGTACAGACGCCAGTGCTATTTGCACTGTGTATGGCAATGGGAGCGCAATAGTGACTCTTCTTACCAGAAAACAACTCTTGCTCGTAGGACCAGAAACTGCATGTGATTCAACTCCATTTAGGACTGGGAAACAAACGCTAGCTCGTCTTACAAGAAACACACTCTGCTTTTGAGAAAACAGCACTCTTCTACTCTACTGTGTTTCCTATGGGGTCCAAACAGTGAGCTTGCTCAGAACAAAAGAACTGTGCTTCCTACACACACGGGCCATATCTAGTTCAATTCTGCTTAGGAAACTGACAAGAACAGTAGCTCCTCTTCAGTCCAATACACTGTACTTGCTGGGAACAGACGCGAGGGCTATTTGCACTGTGTATGGCAAAGGGAGCGATATAGTGACTCTTCTTACCAGAAAACAACTCTTGCTCGTAGGACCAGAACCTGGATGTGATTCAACTCCATTTAGGATTGGGAAACAAACGCTAGCTCGCCTTACAAGAAACACACTCTGCTTTTGAGAAAAGATTACTCTTCTACTCTACTGTGTTTCCTATGGGATCCAAACAGTGAGCTTGCTCAGAACAAATGAACTGTGCTTCCTACACACACGGGCCACATCTAGTTCAAATTTGCTTAGGAAACTGACAAGAACAGTAGCTCCTCTTCAGTCCAATACACTGTACTTGCTGGGAACAGACGCGAGGGCTATTTGCACTGTGTTTGGCAAAGGGAGCGCAATAGTGACTTTCCTTACCAGTAAACAACTCTGGCTCATAGGAACGGAAACTGCATGTGATTCAACTCCATTTAGGACTGGGAAACAAACTCTAGCTGGCCTTACAAGAAACACACTCTGCTTTGGAGGAAAGAGCACTCTTCTAATCTACTGTGTTTCCTATAGGGCCAGAACAGTGAGCTTCCTGAGTACAAAAGAACTGTGCTTCCCACACACATGGGCCATATCTAGTTCAACTCTGCTTAGGAACCTGACAAGAACAGTAGATCCTCTTTAGTCCAGTACACTGTACATGCTGGGAAGAGAGGCCAGTGCTATTTGCCCTGAGTATGACAATGGGAGCGCAATAGTGACTCTTATTACCAGAAAAAACTCTTGCTCGTAGGACCAGAAACTGCATGTGATTCAACTCCATTTAGGACTGGGAAACAAACGCTAGGTCGCCTTACAAGAAACACACTCTGCTTTTGAGAAAAATGCACTTTTCTACTCTACTTTGTTTCCTATGGGGTTCGAAATGTGAGCTTGCTCAGAACAAAAGAACTTTGATTCCTACACACACGGGCCATATCTAGTTCAACTCTGCATAGGAAACTGAAAAGAACAGAAGATCCTCTTCAGTCCAATACACAGTACATGCTGGGTACAGAGGCCAGTGCTATTTGCACTGTGTATGGCAATGGGAGCACAATAGTGACTTTCCTTACCAGAACTCAACTCTTGTTCGTAGGAACGCAAACTGCATGTGATTCAACTCCATTTGGGACTGTGAAACAAACGCTAGCTCGCCTTACAAAAAACACACTCTGCTTTTGATGAAAGAGCACACTTCTACTCTACTGTGTTTCCTATAGGACCAGAACAGTGAGCTTGCTGAGTACAAAAGAACTGTGCTTCCTACACACATGGGCCTTATCTAGTTCAACTCTGCTTAGGAAACTGACAAGAACAGTAGCTCCTCTTCAGTCCAATACACTGTACTTGCTGGGAACAGACGCGAGGGCTATTTGCTCTGTGTATGGCAAAGGGAGCGATATAGTGACTCTTCTTACCAGAAAACAACTCTTGCTCGTAGGACCAGAACCTGGATGTGATTCAACTCCATTTAGGATTGGGAAGCAAATGCTAGCTCGCCTTACAAGAAACACACTCTGCTTTTGAGAAAAGAGCACTCTTCTACTCTGATGTGTTTCCTATGGGATCCAAACAGTGAGATTGCTCAGAACAAAAGAACTGTGCTTCCTACACACACGGGCCATATCTAGTTCAAATTTGCTCAGGAAACTGACAAGAACATTAGCTCCTCTTCAGTCCAATACACTGTACTTGCTGGGAACAGACGCGAGTGCTATTTGCACTGTGTTTGGCAATGGGAGCACAATAGTGACTTTCCTTACCAGAAAACAACTCTTGCTTGTAGGAACGGAAACTGCATGTGATTCAACTCCATTTAGGACTGGGAAACAAACTCTAGCTGGCCTTACAAGAAACAC
Organism: Peromyscus eremicus; assembly: GCF_949786415.1. Lineage (NCBI taxonomy): Eukaryota > Metazoa > Chordata > Mammalia > Rodentia > Cricetidae > Peromyscus > Peromyscus eremicus. The sequence goes on along the minus strand of NW_026735484.1, from coordinate 30,185 downwards.
ACTCTGCTTTGGAGGAAAGAGCACTCTTCTAATCTACTGTGTTTCCCATAGGGCAAGAACAGTGAGCTTGCTGAGTACAAAAGAACTGTGCTTCCTACACACATGGGCCATATCTAGTTCAACTCTCCTTAGGAAACTGACAAGAACAGAAGATCCTCTTCAGTCCAATATGCTGTACATGCTGTGTACAGACGCCAGTGCTATTTGTACTGTGTATGGGATTGGGAGCGCAATAGTGACTCTTCTTACCAGAAAACAACTCTTGCTCGTAGGACCAGAAACTGCATGTGATTCAACTCCATTTAGGACTGGGAAACAAACGCTAGCTTGCCTTACAAGAAAGACACTCTGCTTTTGAGAAAAGAGCACTCTTCTACTCTACTGTGTTTCCTATGGGGTCCAAACAGTGAGCTTGCTCATAACAAAAGAACTGTGCTTCCTACATACACGGGCCATATCTAGTTCAATTCTGCTTAGGAAACTGACAAGAACAGTAGATCCTCTTCAGTCCAATACACAGTACATGCTGGGTACAGACGCCAGTGCTATTTGCACAGTGTATGGCAATGGGAGCGCAATAGTGACTCTTCTTTCCAGAAAACAACTCTTGCTCGTAGGACCAGAAACTGCATGTGATTCAACTCCATTTAGGACTGGGAAACAAATGCTAGCTCGCCTTACAAGAAACACACTCTGCTTTTGAGAAAAGAGCACTCTTCTATTCTACTGTGTTTCCTATGGGGTCCAAACAGTGAGCTTGCTCAGAAAAAAGAACTGTGCTTCCTACACACACAGGTCATGTCTAGTTCAACTCTGCTTAGGAAACTGACAAAAACAGTAGCTCCTCTTCAGTCCAATACACTGTACTTGCTGGGAGCAGACGCGAGGGCTATTTGCACTGTGTATGACAATGGGAGCACAATAGTGACTCTTCTTACCAGAAAACAACTCTTGCTCGTAGGACCAGAAACTGCATGTGATTCAACTCCATTTAGGACTGGGAAACAAACGCTAGCTCGCCTTACAAGAAACACACTCTGCTTTTGAGAAAAGAGCACTCTTCTATTCCACTGTGTTTTTTAAGGGGTCCGAACAGTGAGCTTCGTGAGAACAAAAGAACTGTGCTTCCTACACACATGGGCCATATCTAGATCAACTCTGCTTAGGAACCTGACAAGAACAGTAGATCCTCTTTAGTCCAATACACTGTACATGCTGGGAACAGAGGCCAGTGCTATTTGCCCTGAGTATGACAATGGGAGCGCAATAGTGACTCTTATTACCAGAAAAAACTCTTGCTCGTAGGACCAGAAACTGCATGTGATTCAACTCCATTTAGGACTGGGAAACAAACGCTAGCTCGCCTTACAAGAAACACAATCTGCTTTTGAGAAAAATGCACTCTTCTACTCTACTGTGTTTCCTATGGGGTTCGAAATGTGAGCTTGCTCAGAACAAAAGAACTGTGCTTCCTAGACACACGGGCCATATCTAGTTCAACTCTGCTTAGGAAACTGAAAAGAACAGAAGATCCTCTTCAGCCCAATACGCTGTACATGCTGGGTACAGACGCCAGTGCTATTTGTACTGTGTATGGCAATGGGAGTGCAATAGTGACTCTTCTTACCAGAAAACAACTCTTGCTCGTAGGACCAGAAACTGCATGTGATTCAACTCCATTTAGGACTGGGAAACAAACGCTAGCTTGCCTTACAAGAAAGATACTCTGCTTTTGAGAAAAGAGCACTCTTCTACTCTACTGTGTTTCCTATGGGGTCCAAACAGTGAGCTTGCTCATAACAAAAGAACTGTGCTTCCTACATACACGGACCATATCTAGTTCAACTCTGCTTAGGAAACTGACAAGAACAGTAGCTCCTCTTCAATCCAATACACTGTACTTGCTGGGAACAGACGCGAGGGCTATTTGCACTGTGTATGGCAAAGGGAGCGCAATAGTGACTCTTCTTACCAGAAAACAACTCTTGCTCGTAGGACCAGAAACTGCATGTGTATTTCATCTCCATTTAGGACTGGGAAACAAACGCTAGCTGGCCTTACAAGAAACACACTCTGCTTTTGAGAAAAATGCACTCTTCTACTCTACTGTGTTTCCTATGGGGTCCGAACAGTGAGCTTGCTCAGAACAAATGAACTGTGCTTCCTACACACACGGGCCATATCTAGTTCAAGTCTGCTTAGGAAACTGACAAGAACAGTAGGTCCTCTTCAGTCCAATACATTGTACTTACTGGGAACAGACGCGAGGGCTATTTGCACTCTGTATGGCAATGGGAGCACAATAGTGACTTCTTACAAGAAAACAACTCTTGCTCGTAGGACCAGAAACTGCATTTGATTCAATCCACTTAGGACTGGGAAACAAACGCTAGCTCGCCTTACAAGAAACACGCTCTGCTTTTGAGAATAGGGCACACATTTACTCTACTGTGTTTCCTATGGGGTCCAAACAGTGAGCTTGCTCAGAACAAAAGAACTGTGCTTCCTACACACACGAGCCATATCTAGTTCAATTCTGCTTAGGAAACTAACAAGAACAGTAGCTCCTCTTCAGTCCAATACACTGTACTTACTGGGAACAGACGCAAGTGCTATTTGCACTCTGTATGGCAATGGGAGCACAATAGTGACTCTTCTTACAAGAAAACAACTCTTGCTCGTAGGACCAGAAACTGCATTTGATTCAATCCACTTAGGACTGGGAAACAAACGCTAGCTCGCCTTACAAGAAACACGCTCTGCTTTTGAGAATAGGGCACACATCTACTCTACTGTGTTTCCTATGGGGTCCAAACAGTGAGCTTGCTCAGAAAAAAGAACTGTGCTTCCTACACACACAGGTCATGTCTAGTTCAACTCTGCTTAGGAAACTGACAAAAACAGTAGCTCCTCTTCAGTCCAATACACTGTACCTGCTGGGAACAGACGCGAGGGCTATTTGCACTGTGTATGACAATGGGAGCACAATAGTGACTCTTCTTACCAGAAAACAACTCTTGCTCGTAGGACCAGAAACTCCATGTGATTCAACTCCATTTAGGACTGGGAAACAAACGCTAGCTCGCCTTACAAGAAACACACTCTGCTTTTGAGAAAAGAGCACTCTTCTATTCTACTGTGTTTTTTAAGGGGTCCGAACAGTGAGCTTCCTGACAACAAAAGAACTGTGCTTCCTACACACACGGGCCATATCTAGTTCAACTCTGCTTAGGAACCTGACGAGAACAGTATCTCCTCCTCAGTCCGATACACTGTACTTCTGGGAACAGACGCGAGTGCTATTTACACTGTGTTTGGCAATGGGAGCACAATAGTGACTTTCCTTACCAGAAAACAACTCTTGCTCGTAGGAACGGAAACTGCATGTGATTCAACTCCATTTACCACTGGGAAACAAACTCTAGCTCGCCTTACAAGAAACACACTCTGCTTTTGAGGAAAGAGCACTCTTCTACTCTACTGTGTTTCCTATAGGGCCAGAACAGTGAGCTTGCTGAGTACAAAAGAACTGTGCTTCCTACACACATGGGCCATATCTAGTTCAACTCTGCTTAGGAACCTGACAAGAACAGTAGATCCTCCTCAGTCCAATACACTGTACTTGCTGGGAACAGAGTCCAGTGCTATTTGCCCTGAGTATGACAATGGGAGCGCAATAGTGACTCTTATTACCAGAAAAAACTCTTGCTCATAGGACCAGAAACTGCATGTGATTCAACTCTATGTAGGACTGGGAAACAAACGCTAGCTCGCCATACAAGAAACACACTCTGCTTTTGAGAAAAGAGCACTCTTCTACTCTACTGTGTTTCCTATGGGGTCCAAACAGTGAGCTTGCTCAGAACAAAAGAACTGTGCTTCCTACACACACGGGCCATATGTAGTTCAATTCTGCTTAGGAAACTGACAAGAACAGTAGCTCCTCTTCAGTCCAATACACTGTACTTGCTGGGAACAGTCGTGAGTGCTAATTGCTCTGTGTATGGCAATGGGAGCGCAATAGTGACTTTCCTTACCAGAAAACAACTCTTGTTCGTAGGAACGCAAACTGCATGTGATTCAACTCCATTTAGGACTGTGAAACAAACGCTAGCTCACCTTACAAAAAACACACTCTGCTTTTGAGGAAAGAGCACTCTTCTACTCTACTGTGTTTCCTATAGGGCCAGAACAGTGAGCTTGCTGAGTACAAAAGAACTGTGCTTCCTACACACATGGGCCTTATCTAGTTCAACTCTGCTTAGGAAACTGACAAGAACAGTAGCTCCTCTTCAGTCCAATACACTGTACTTGCTGGGAACAGACGCGAGTGCTATTTGCACTCTGTATGGCAATGGGAGCACAATAGTGACTCTTCTTACAAGAAAACAACTCTTGCTCGTAGGACCAGAAACTGCATTTGATTCAATCCACTTAGGACTGGGAAACAAACGCTAGCTCGCCTTACAAGAAACACGCTCTGCTTTTGAGAATAGGGCACACATCTACTCTACTGTGTTTCCTATGGGGTCCAAACAGTGAGCTTGCTCAGAACAAAAGAACTGTGCTTCCTACACACACAGGTCATATCTAGTTCAACTCTGCTTAGGAAACTGACAAAAACAGTAGCTCCTCTTCAGTCCAATACACTGTACTTGCTGGGAACAGACGTGAGGGCTATTTGCACTCTGTATGAAAATGGGATCACAATAGTGACTCTTCTTACCAGAAAACAACTCTTGCTCGTAGGACCAGAAACTGCATGTGATTCAATTCCATTTAGGACTGGGAAACAAACGCTAGCTCGCCATACAAGAAACACACTCTGCTTTTGAGAAAAGAGCACTCTTCTACTCTACTGTGTTTCCTATGGGGTCCAAACAGTGAGCTTGCTCAGAACAAAAGAACTGTGCTTCCTACACACACGGGCCATATCTAGTTCAATTCTGCTTAGGAAACTGACAAGAACAGTAGCTCCGCTTCAGTCCAATACACTGTACTTGCTGGGAACAGACGCGAGTGCTAATTGCACTGTGTATGGCAATGGGAGCGCAATAGTGACTCTTCTTTCCAGAAACCAACTCTTGCTCATAGGACCAGAAACTGCATGTGATTCAACTCCATTTAGGACTGGGAAACAAATGCTAGCTCGCCTTACAAGAAACACACTCTGCTTTTGAGAAAAGAGCACTCTTCTATTCTACTGTGTTTCCTATGTGGTCCAAACAGTGAGCTTGCTCAGAACAAAAGAACTGTGCTTCCTACACACACGAGCCATATCTAGTTCAATTCTGCTTAGGAAACTAACAAGAACAGTAGCTCCTCTTCAGTCCAATACACTGTACTTACTGGGAACAGACGGGAGTGCTATTTGCACTCTGTATGGCAATGGGAGCACAATAGTGACTCTTCTTACAAGAAAACAACTCTTGCTCGTAGGACCAGAAACTGCATGTGATTCAATCCACTTAGGACTGGGAAACAAACGCTAGCTCGCCTTACAAGAAACACGCTCTGCTTTTGAGAATAGGGCACACATCTACTCTACTGTGATTCCTATGGGGTCCAAACAGTGAGCTTGCTCAGAAAAAAGAACTGTGCTTCCTACACACACAGGTCATGTCTAGTTCAACTCTGCTTAGGAAACTGACAAAAACAGTAGCTCCTCTTCAGTCCAATACACTGTACTTGCTGGGAACAGACGCGAGGGCTATTTGCACTGTGTATGACAATGGGAGCACAATAGTGACTCTTCTTACCAGAAAACAACTCTTGCTCGTAGGACCAGAAACTGCATGTGATTCAACTCATTTTAGGACTGAGAAACAAACGCTAGCTCGCCTTACAAGAAACACACTCTGCTTTTGAGAAAAGAGCACTCTTCTATTCTACTGTGTTTTTTAAGGGGTCCGAACAGTGAGCTTCCTGAGAACAAAAGAACTGTGCTTCCTACACACACGGGCCATATCTAGTTCAACTCTGCTTAGGAACCTGACGAGAACAGTATCTCCTCCTCAGTCCAATACACTGTACTTGCTGGGAACAGACGCGAGTGCTATTTACACTGTGTATGGCAATGGGAGCACAATAGTGACTTTCCTTACCAGAAAACAACTCTTGATCGTAGGAACGGAAACTGCATGTGATTCAACTCCATTTAGCACTGGGAAACAAACTCTAGCTCGCCTTACAAGAAACACACAATGCTTTTGAGGAAAGAGCAGTCTTCTACTCTACTGTGTTTCCTATAGGGCCAGAACAGTGAGCTTGCTGAGTACAAAAGAACTGTGCTTCCTACACACATGGGCCATATCTAGTTCAACTCTGCTTAGGAACCTGACAAGAACAGTAGATCCTCTTCAGTCCAATACACTGTACATGCTAGGAAGAGAGTCCAGTGCTATTTGCCCTGAGTATGACAATGGGAGCGCAATAGTGACTCTTATTACCAGAAAAAACTCTTGCTCGTAGGACCAGAAACTGCATGTGATTCAACTCCATGTAGGACTGGGAAACAAACGCTAGCTTGCCATACAAGAAACACACTCTGCTTTTGAGAAAAGAGCACTCTTCTACTCTACTGTGTTTCCTATGGGGTCCAAACAGTGAGCTTGCTCAGAACAAAAGAACTGTGCTTCCTACACACGGGCCATATCTAGTTCAATTCTGCTTAGGAAACTGACAAGAACAGTAGCTCCTCTTCAGTCCAATACACTGTACTTGCTGGGAACAGACGCGAGTGCTAATTGCACTGTGTATGGCAATGGGAGCGCAATAGTGAATTTCCTTACCAGAAAACAACTCTTGTTCGTAGGAACGCAAACTGCATGTGATTCAACTCCATTTAGGACTGCGAAACAAACGCTAGCTAGCCTTACAAAAAACACACTCTGCTTTTGAGGAAAGAGCACTCTTCTACTCTACTGTGTTTCCTATTGGGCCAGAACAGTGAGCTTGCTGAGTACAAAAGAACTGTGCTTCCTACACACATGGGCCTTATCTAGTTCAACTCTGCTTAGGAAACTGACAAGAACAGTAGCTCCTCTTCAGTCCAATACACTGTACTTGCTGGGAACAGACGCGAGGGCTATTTGCACTGTGTTTGGCAAAGGGAGCGCAATAGTGACTCATCTTACCAGAAAACAACTCTTGCTCGTAGGACCAGAACCTGGATGTGATTCAACTCCATTTAGGATTGGGAAGCAAATGCTAGCTCGCCTTACAAGAAACACACTCTGGTTTTGAGAAAAGAGCACTCTTCTACTCTACTGTGTTTCCTATGGGATCCAAACAGTGAGCTTGCTCAGAACAAAAGAACTGTGCTTCCTACACACATGGGCCATATCTAGTTCAAATTTGCTTAGGGAACTGACAAGAACAGTAGCTCCTCTTCAGTCCAATACACTGTACTTGCTGGGAACAGACGCGAGTGCTATTTGCACTGGGTTTGGCAATGGGAGCACAATAGTGACTTTCCTTACCAGAAAACAACTCTTGCTCGTAGGAACGGAAACTGCATGTGATTCAACTCCATTTAGGACTGGGAAACAAAATCTAGCTTGCCTTACAAGAAACACACTCTGCTTTGGAGGAAAGAGCACTCTTCTAATCTACTGTGTTTCCTATAGGGCAAGAACAGTGAGCTTGCTGAGTACAAAAGAACTGTGCTACCTACACACATGGGCCATATCTAGTTCAACTCTGCTTAGGAACCTGACAAGAACAGTAGATCCTCTTTAGTCCAATACACTGTACATGCTGGGAACAGAGGCCAGTGCTATTTGCCCTGAGTATGACAATGGGAGCGCAATAGTGACTCTTATTACCAGAAAAAACTCTTGCTCGTAGGACCAGAAACTGCATGTGATTCAACTCCATTTAGGACTGGGAAACAAACGCTAGCTCGCCTTACAAGAAACACAATCTGCTTTTGAGAAAAATGCACTCTTCTACTCTACTGTGTTTCCTATGGGGTTCGAAATGTGAGCTTGCTCAGAACAAAAGAACTGTGCTTCCTAGACACACGGGCCATATCTAGTTCAACTCTGCTTAGGAAACTGAAAAGAACAGAAGATCCTCTTCAGTCCAATACGCTGTACATGCTGGGTACAGACGCCAGTGCTATTTGTACTGTGTATGGCAATGGGAGTGCAATAGTGACTCTTCTTACCAGAAAACAACTCTTGCTCGTAGGACCAGAAACTGCATGTGATTCAACTCCATTTAGGACTGGAAAACAAACGCTAGCTTGCCTTACAAGAAAGACACTGTGCTTTTGAGAAAAGAGCACTCTTCTACTCTACTGTGTTTCCTATGGGGTCCAAACAGTGAGCTTGCTCATAACAAAAGAACTGTGCTTCCTACATACACGGGCCATATCTAGTTCAACTCTGCTTAGGAACCTGACAAGAACAGTAGCTCCTCTTCAATCCAATACACTGTAATTGCTGGGAACAGACGCGAGGGCTATTTGCACTGTGTATGGCAAAGGGAGCGCAATAGTGACTCTTCTTACCAGAAAACAACTCTTGCTCGTAGGACCAGAAACTGCATGTGTATTTCATCTCCATTTAGGACTGGGAAACAAACGCTAGCTGGCCTTACAAGAAACACCCTCTGCTTTTGAGAAAAATGCACTCTTCTACTCTACTGTGTTTCCTATGGGGTCCGAACAGTGAGCTTGCTCAGAACAAATGAACTGTGCTTCCTACACACACGGGCCATATCTAGTTCAAGTCTGCTTAGGAAACTGACAAGAACAGTAGCTCCTCTTCAGTCCAATACACTGTACTTACTGGGAACAGACGCGAGTGCTATTTGCACTCTCTATGGCAATGGGAGCACAATAGTGACTCTTCTTACAAGAAAACAACTCTTGCTCATAGGACCAGAAACTGCATTTGATTCAATCCACTTAGGACTGGGAAACAAACGCTAGCTCGCCTTACAAGAAACACGCTCTGCTTTTGAGAATAGGGCACACATCTACTCTACTGTGTTTCCTATGGGGTCCAAACAGTGAGCTTGCTCAGAACAAAAGAACTGTGCTTCCTATACACACAGGTCATATCTAGTTCAACTCTGCTTAGGAAACTGACAAAAACAGTAGCTCCTCTTCAGTCCAATACACTGTACTTGCTGGGAACAGACGCGAGGGCTATTTGCACTGTGTATGAAAATGGGAGCACAATAGTGACTCTTCTTACCAGAAAACAACTCTTGCTTGTAGGACCAGAAACTGCATGTGATTCAATTCCATTTAGGACTGGGAAACAAACGCTAGCTCGCCTTACAAGAAACACACTCTGTTTTTGAGAAAAGAGCACTCTTCTACTCTACTGTGTTTCCTTTGGAGTCCAAACAGTGAGCTTGCTCAGAACAAAAGAACTGTGCTTCCTACACACACGGCCATATCTAGTTCAATTCTGCTTAGGAAACTGACAAGAACAGTAGATCCTCTTCAGTCCAATACACTGTACATGCTGGGTACAGACGCCAGTGCTATTTGCACTGTGTATGGCAATGGGAGCACAATAGTGACTCTTCTTACCAGAAAACAGCTCTTGCTCATAGGACCAGAAACTGCAAGTGATTCAACTCCATTTAGGACTGGGAAACAAACGCTAGCTCGCCATACAACAAACACACTCTGCTTTTGAGAAAAGAGCACTCTTCTACTCTACTGTGTTTCCTATGGGGTCCAAACAGTGAGCTTGCTCAGAACAAAAGAACTGTGCTTCCTACACACACGGGCCATATCTAGTTCAATTCTGCTTAGGAAACTGACAAGAACAGTAGCTCCTCTTCAGTCCAATACACTGTACTTGCTGGAAACAGACGCGAGGGCTAATTACACTGTGTATGGCAATGGCAGCGCAATAGTGACTCTTCTTACCAGAATACAACTCTTGCTCGTAGGACTAGAAACTGCATGTGATTCAACTCCATTTAGGACTGGGAAAGAAAAGCTAGCTCGCCTTACAAGAAACACACTCTGCTTTAGAGAAAAGAGCACTCTTCCACTCTACTGTGTTTCCTATGTGGTTCGAAATGTGAGCTTGCTCAGAACAAAAGAACTGTGCTTCCTACACACACGGGCCATATCTAGTTCAACTCTGCTTAGGAAACTGAAAAGAACACAACATCCTCTTCAGTCCAATACGCTGTACATGCTGGGTACAGACGCCAGTGCTATTTGCACTGTATATGGCAATGGGAGCACAATAGTGACTCTTCTTACCAGAAAACAACTCTTGCTCATAGGACCAGAAACTGCATGTGATTCAACTCCATTTAGGACTGGGAAACAAACGCTAGCTCGCCTTACAAGAAAAACACTCTGCTTTTGAGAAAACAGCACTCTTCTACTCTACTGTGTTTCCTATGGGGTCCAAACAGTGAGCTTGCTCAGAACAAAAGAACTGTGCTTCCTACACACACGGGCCATATCTAGTTCAATTCTGCTTAGGAAACTGAGAAGAACAGTAGCTCCTCTTCAGTACAATACACTGTACTTGCTGGGAACAGACGCGAGGGCTATTTGCACTGTGTATTCAAAGGGAGCGCAATAGTGACTCTTCTTACCAGAAAACTACCCTTGCTCGTAGGACCAGAACCTGGATGTGATTCAACTCCATTTAGGATTGGGAAACAAACGCTAGCTCGCCTTAAAAGAAACACACTCTGCTTTTGATAAAAGAGCACTCTTCTACTCTACTGTGTTTCCTATGGGATCCAAACAGTGAGCTTGCTCAGAACAAAAGAACTGTGCTTCCTACACACACGGGCCATAACTAGTTCAAATTTGCTTAGGAAACTGACAAGAACAGTAGCTCCTCTTCAGTCCAATACACTGTACTTGCTGGGAACAGACGCGAGGGCTATTTGCATTGTGTATGGCAAAGAGAGCGCAATAGTGACTCTTCTAACCAGAAAACAACTCTTGCTCGTAGGACCAGAAACTGCATGTGTATTTCAACTCCATTTAGGACAGGGAAACAAACGCTAGCTCACCTTACAAGAAACACACTCTGCTTTTGAGAAAAGAGCACTCTTCTACTCTACTGTGTTTTGTATGGGGTCCGAACAGTGAGCTTGCTGATAACAAAAGAACTGTGCTTCCTACACACACAGGCCATATCTAGTTCAACTCTTCTTAAAAAACTGACAAGAACAGTAGCTCCTCTTCAGTCCAATACACTGTACTTACTGGGAACAGACGCGAGGGCTATTTGTACTGTGTATGGCAAAGGGAGTGCAACAGTGACTCTTCTTACCAGAAAACAACTCTTACTCGTAGGACCAGAAACTGCATGTGTATTTCATCTCCATTTAGGACTGAGAAACAAACGCTAGCTGGCCTTACAAGAAACACACTCTGCTTTTGAGAAAAATGCACTCTTCTACTCTACTGTGTTTCCTATGGGGTCCGAACAGTGAGCTTGCTCAGAACAAATGAGCTGTGCTTCCTACACACACGGGCCATATCTAGTTCAAGTCTGCTTAGGAAACTGACAAGAACAGTAGCTCCTCTTCAGTCCAATACACTGTACTTACTGGGAACAGACGCGAGTGCTATTTGCACTCTGTACGGCAATGGGAGCACAATAGTGACTTTCCTTACAAGAAAACAACTCTTGCTCGTAGGACCAGAAACTGCATTTGATTCAATCCACTTTGGACTGGGAAACAAACGCTAGCTCGCCTTACAAGAAACACGCTCTGCTTTTGAGAATAGGGCACACATCTACTCTACTGTGTTTCCTATGGGGTCCAAACAGTGAGCTTGCTCAGGACAAAAGAACTGTGCTTCCTACACACACAGGTCATATCTAGATCAACTCTGCTTAGGACACTGACAAAAACAGTAGCTCCTCTTCACTCCAATACACTGGACTTGCTGGGAACAGACGCGAGGGGATTTGCACTGTGTATGACAATGGGAACACAATAGTGACTCTTCTTACCAGAAAACAACTCTTGCTCATAGGACCAGAACTGCATGTGATTCAACTCCATTTAGGACTGGGAAACAAAGGCTAGCTCGCCTTACAAGAAACACACTCTGCTTTTGAGAAAAGAGCACTCTTCTATTCTACTGTGTTTTTTATGGGGTCCGAACAGTGAGCTTCCTGAGAACAAAAGAACTGTGCTTCCTACACACACGGGCCATATCTAGTTCAACTCTGCTTAGGAACCTGACTAGAACAGTAGCTCCTCCTCAGTCCAATACACTGTACTTACTGGGAACAGACGCGAGTGCTATTTACACTGTGTATGGCAATGGGAGCGCAATAGTGACTTTCCTTACCATAAAACAACTCTTGCTCGTAGGAATGGAAACTTCATGTGATTCAACTACATTTAGCACTGGGAAACAAACTCTAGCTAGCCTTACAAGAAACACACTCTGCTTTTGAGGAAAGAGCACTCATCTACACTACTGTGTTTCCTATAGGGCGAGAACAGTGAGCTTGCTCAGAACAAAAGAACTGTGCGTCCTACACACACGGGCTATATCTAGTTCAACTCTGCGTAGGAAACTGACAAGAACAGTAGATCCTCTTCAGTCCAATACGCTATACATGCTGAGAAAAGACGCCAGTGCTATTTGCCCTGTGTATGGCAATGCGAGCACAATAGTGACTCTTCTTACCAGAAAAAAACTCTTGCTTGTAGGACCAGAAACTGCATGTGATTCAACTCCATTCAGATCTGGGATGCAAACGCTATCTCGCCTTACAAGAAACACACTCTGCTTTTGAGAAAAGAGCACTGAGTTTCCTATGGGGTCCGCACAGTGAGCTAGCTCAGAACAAAAGAGCTGTGCTTCCTATACACACGGGCCATATCTAGTTCAACTCTGCTTAGGAAACTGACAAGAACAGTAGCTCCTCTTCAGTCCAATACACTGTACTTGCTGGGAACAGATGCGAGTGCTATTTGCACTGTGTTTGGCAATGGGAGCACAATAGTGACTTTCCTTACCAGAAAACAACTCTTGCGCGTAGGACCAAAAACTGCATGTGATTCAACTCCAATTAGGACTGGGAAACAAACGCTAGCTCGCCTTACAAGAAACACACTCTGCTTTTGAGAAAAGAGCACTCTTCTACTCTACTGTGTTTCCTATGGGGTTCGAAATGTGAGCTTGCTCAGAACAAAAGAACTGTGCTTCCTACACACACGGGCCATAACTAGTTCAACTCTGCTTAGGAAACTGACAAGAACAGTAGATCATCTTCAGTCCAATACACTGTACTTGCTGGAAACAGACGCGAGTGCTATTTGCACTGTGTATGGCATTGGGTCGCAATAGTGATTCTTTTTACCAGAAAACATCTCTTGCTCGTAGGGCCAGAAACTGCATGTGATTCAACTCCACTTAGGACTGGAAAACAAACGCTAGCTTGCCTAACAAGAAACAAGCTCTGCCTTTGAGAAAAGGGCACACTTCTACTCTACTGTGTTTTCTATAGGGCCTGAACAGTGAGCTTGCTCAGAACAAAAGAACTGTGCTTCCTACACACAGGGGCCATATCTAGTTCAACTCTGCTTAGGAAACTAACGAGAACAGTAGCTCCTCTTCATTCCAATACACTGTACTTGCTGGGAACAGACGCGAGTGTTATTTGCACTGTGTACAGCAATGGGAGCACAATAGTGACTCTTCCTACCAGAAAACACCTCTGGATCTTAGGACCAGAAACTGCATGTGATTCAACTCCACGTAGGACTGGGAAACAAACGCTAGCTTGCCTTACAAGAAACAAGCTCTGCTTTTGAGAATAGGGCACACTTCTATTCTACTGTGTTTCCTATGGGGTCCGAACAGTGAGCTTGCTCAGAACAAAAGAACTGTGCTTCCTACACACACGGGCCATATCTAGTTCAATTATGCTTAGGCAACTGACAAGAACAGTAGCTCCTCTTCAGTTCAATACACTGTACTTGATTGGAACAGACGCAAGTGTTATTTGTACAATATATGGCAATGGGAGCACAATAGTGACTCTTCTTACCAAAATATAACTCTACTCGTAGGACCAGAAACTGCATGTGATTCAAATTCATTTAGGACTGGGAAACAAAAGCTAGCTCGCGTTACAAGAAACACACTCTGCTATTGAGAAAAGAGCACTGAGTTTCCTATGGGGTCCGCACAGTGAGCTACCTCAGAACAAAAGAGCTGTGCTTCCTATACACACGGGCCATATCTAGCTCAACTCTGCTTAGGAAACTGACAAGAACAGTAGCTCCTCTTCAGTCCAATACACTGTACTTGCTGGGAACAGACGTGAGTGCTATTTGTGCTGTGTATGGCAAAGGGAGCACAATAGTGACTTTCCTTACCAGAAAACAACTCTTGCGCGTATGACCAAAAACTGCATGTGATTAAACTCCATTTAGGGGTGGGAAACAAACGCTAGCTCACCTTACAAGAAACACACTCTGCTTTTGAGAAAAGAGCACTCTTCTACTCTACTGTGTTTCCTATAGGGCCAGAACAGTGAGCTTGCTCAGAACAAAAGAACTGTGCTTCCTATACATATGGCCGTATCTAGTTCAATTCTGCTTAGGAAACTGACAAGAACAGTAGATCCTCTTCAGTCCAATACACTGTACATGCTGGGAACAAACGCCAGTGCTATTTGCCCTGTGTATGACAATGGGAGGGCAATAGTGACTCTTCTTACCAGAAAACAACTCTTGCTCGTAGGACCAAAAACTGCATGTCATTCAACTCCTTTTAGGACTGGGAAACAAACGCTAGCTCGCCTTACAAAAAACACACTCTGCTTTTGAGGAAAGAGCACTCTTCTACTCTACTGTGTTTCCTATAGGGCCAGAACAGTGAGCTTGCTGAGTACAAAAGAACTGTGCTTCCTACACACATGGACCATATGTAGTTCAACTCTGCTTAGGAAACTGACAAGAACAGTAGCTCCTCTTCAGTCCAATACACTGTACTTGCTGGGAACAGACGCGAGGGCTATTTGCACTGTGTATGGCAAAGGAGCGCAATAGTGACTCTTCTTACCAGAAAACAACTCTTGCTCAAAGGACAAGAACCTGGATGTGATTCAACTCCATTTAGGACTGGGAAACAAACGCTAGCTCGCCTTACAAGAAACACACTCTGCTTTTGAGAAAAGAGCCCTCTTCTACTTTAAAGTGTTTCCTATGGTGTCCGAACAGTGAGCTTGGTCAGAACAAAAGAACTGTGCTTCCTACACACACAAGCCATATCTAGTTCAACTCTGCTTAGGAAACTGACAAGAACAGTAGCTCATCTTCAGTCCAATACACTGTACTTGCTGCGAACGAACGCGAGTGCTATTTGCACTGTGTATGGCAATGGGAGCACAATAGTGACACTACTTACCAGAAAACATCTCTTTCTCATAGGACCAAAAACTGCATGTGATTCAACTCCATTTAGGACTGAAAAACAAACACTAGCTCGCCTTACAAGAAACACACACTGCTTTTGAGAAAAGGGCACTCTTCTACTCTACTGTGTTTCTTATGGGGTCAGAACAGTGAGCTTGCTCAGAACAAAAGAATTGTGCTTCCTACACACACTGGCCATATCTAGATCAATTCTGCTTAGGAAACTGACAAGGACAGTAGATCATCTTCAGTCCAATACACTGTACATGCTGGGAACAGACGCGAGTGCTATTTGCCCTGTGTATGTCATATGGAGCACAATAGTGACTCTTCTTACCAGAAAACACCTCTTGCTGGTGGACCAAAAGCTACCTGTGATTCAACTCCATTTAGGACTGGAAAACAAATGCTAGATTGCCTTACAAGAAACACACTCTGCTTTTGAGAAAAGAGCACTCTTCTAGTCTACTGCGTTTCCTGTAAGGCCAAAACAGTGAGCTTGCTCAGAACAAAAGAACTGTGCTTCCTACACACATGGTCAAACCTAGTTCAATTCTGCTTAGGTAACTGACAAGAATAGTAGATCCTCTTCAGTCCAATACACTGTACTTGCTGGGAAGAGACGCGAGTGCTATTTGCCCTGTGTATGACAATGGGAGCGCAATAGTGACTCTTCTTACCAGAAAACAACTCTTGCTCATAGGACCAGAAACTGCACGTGATTCAACTCCATTTAGGACTGGGAAACAAACGCTAGCTCGCCTTACAAGAAACACACTCTGCTTTTGAGAAAAGAGCACTCTTCTACTCTACTGTGTTTTCTATGTGGTCCGAACAGTGAGCTTGCTGAGAACAAAAGAACTGTGCTTCCTACACACACGGGCCATATCTAGTTCAACTGTGCTTAGGAAACTGACAAGAACAGTAGCTCCTCTTCAGACCAATACACTGTGCTTGCTGGAAACCGACGCGAGTGCTATTTGTACTGTGTATGGCAATGGGAGCGCAATTGTGACTCTTCTTACCAGAAAACAACTCTTGCTCTTAGTACCAGAAACTGCATTTGTTTCAATCCACTTAGGACTTGGAAACAAACGCTAGCTCGCCTTACAAGAAACACGCTCTGCTTTTGAGAAAAGAGCAGTCTTCTACTCTACTGTGTTTCCTATAGGGCCAGAACAGTGACCTTGCTCAGAACAAAAGAACTGTGCTTCCTACACACACGGGCCATATCTAGTTCAATTCTGCTTCGTTAACTGACAAGAACAGTAGCTCCTCTTCAGTCCAATACACTGTGCATACTGGGAACAAACGCGAGTGCTATTTGCACTGTGTACGGCAATTGGAACACTATAGTGACCCTTCTTACCAGAAAACAACTCTTGCTCTTAGGACCAGAAACTGCATTTGATTCAATCCACTTAGGACTGGGAAACAAACGCTAGCTTGCCTTACTAGAAACACGCTCTGCTTTTGAGAGTAGGGCACACATCTACTCTATTGTGTTTCCTATGGGGTCCAAACAGTGTGCTTGCTCAGAACAAAAGAACTGTGCTTCCTACACACACGGGTCATATCTAGTTCAACTCTGCTTAGGAAACTGACAAAAACAGTAGCTCCTCTTCAGTCAATTACACTGTACTTGCTGGGAAAAGACGCGAGGGCTATTTGCACTGTGTATGACAATAGGAGCACAATAGTGACTCTTTTTACCAGAAAACAACTCTTGCTCGTAGGACCAGAATCTGCATGTGATTCAACTCCATTTAGGATTGGGAAACAAACGCTAGCTCGCCTTACAAGAAACACACTCTGCTTTTGAGAAAAGAGCACTCTTCTAGTCTACTGTGTTTTCTATGTGGTCCGAACAGTGAGCTTGCTGAGAACAAAAGAACTGTGCTTCCTACACCCACGGGCCATATCTAGTTCAACTCTGCTTAGGAAACTGACAAGAACAGTAGCTCCTCTTCAGACCAATACACTGTACTTGCTGGAAACAGACGCGAGTGCTATTTGTACTGTGTATGGCAATGGGAGCACAATAGTGACTCTTCTTACTAGAAAACAACTCTTGCTCTTAGGACAAGAAACTGCATTTGTTTCAATCCACTTAGGACTGGGAAACAAACGCTAGCTTGCCTTACAAGAAACACGCTCTGCTTTTGAGACTAGGGCACACATCTACTCTACTGTGTTTCCTTTGGGGTCCAAACAGTGAGCTTGCTCAGAACAAAAGAACTGTGCTTCCTACACACACAGGCCATATCTAGTTCAATTCTGCTTAGGAAACTGACAAGAACAGTAGATCCTCTTTAGTCCAATACACTGTAATTGCTGGGAACAGACGCCAGTGCTATTTGCACTGTGTATGACAATGGGAGCAAAATAATGACTTTTCTTACCAGAAAAAACTCTTGCTCGTAGGACCAGAAACTGCATGTGATTCAAGTCCATTTAGGACTGGGAAACAAACGCTAGCTCGCCTTACAAGAAACACACTCTGCTTTTGAGAAAAGAGCACTCTTCTACTCTACTGTGTTTCCTATGGGGTCCGAACAGTGAGCTTGCTCAGAACAAAACAACTGTGCTTCCTATACACACCGGCCATATCTAGTTCAACTCTGCTTAGGAAACTGACAAAAACAGGAGATCCCCTTCAGTCCAATACACTGTACTTGCTGGAAACAGACGCGAGTGCTATTTGCACTGTGTACGGCATTGGGAGCACAATAGTGACTCTTTTTACCAGAAAACATCTCTTGCTCGTAGGGCCAGAAACTGCATGTGATTCAACTCCACTTAGGACTGGGAAACAAACGCTAGCTTGCCTTACAAGAAACAAGCTCTGCTTTTGAGAAAAGGGCACACTTCTACTCTACTGTGTTTTCTATAGGGCCAGAACAGTGAGCTTGCTCAGAACAAAAGAACTCTGCTTCCTACACAAAGGGGCCATATCTATTTCAACTCTGCTTAGGAAACTAACGAGAACAGAAGCTCCTCTTCATTCCAATACACTGTACTTGCTGGGAACAGACGCGAGTGCTATTTGCACTGTGTACAGCAATGGGAGCACAATAGTGACTCTTCCTACTAGAAAACACCTCTGGCTCTTAGGACCAGAAACTGCATGTGATTCAACTCCACTTAGGACTGGAAAACAAATGCTAGCTTTCCTTACAAGAAACAAGCTCTGCTTTTGAGAATAGGGCACACTTCTACTCTACTGTGTTTCCTATGGGGTCCGAACAGTGAGCTTGCTCAGAACAAAAGAACTGTGCTTCCTACACACACGGGCCATATCTAGTTCAATTATGCTTAGGAAACTGACAAGAACAGTAGATCCCCTTCAGTCCAATACACTGTACTTGCTGGGAACAGACTCCAGTGCTATTTGCACTGTGTATGACAATGGGAGCGCAATAGTGACTCTTCTTACCAGAAAACAACTCTTGCTCGTAGGACCAGAAACTGCAGGGGATTCAACTCCATTTAGGTCTGGGAAGCAAACGCTAGCTTGCCTTACAAGAAACACACTCTGCTTTTGAGAAAAGATGACTCTTCTACTCCTCTGTGTTTCCTATAGGGCCAGAACAGTGAGCTTGCTCAGAACAAAAGAACTGTGCTTCCTACACACACGGGCCATATCTAGTTCAACTCTGCTTAGGAACCTAACAAGAACAGTAGATCCTCTTCAGTCCAATACACTGTACATGCTGGGAACAAATGCCAGTGCTATTTGCCCTGTGTATGACAATGGGAGCGCAATAGTGACTCTTCTTAAAAAAAAAAATCTTGCTTGTAGGACCAGAAACTGCATGTGATTCAAGTCCATTTAGGACTGGGAAACAAACGCTAGCTCGCCTTACAAGAAACACACTCTGCTTTTGAGAAAAGAGCACTCTTCTACTCTACTGTGTTTCCTATGGGGTCCGAACAGTGAGCTTGCTCAGAACAAAACAACTGTGCTTCCTATACACACAGGCCATATCTAGTTCAACTCTGCTTAGGAAACTGACAAGAACGGTAGATCCCCTTCAGTCCAATACACTGTACTTGCTGGAAACAGTCGCGAGTGCTATTTGCACTGTGTACGGCATTGGGAGCACAATAGTGACTCTTTTTACCAGAAAACATCTCTTGCTCGTAGGGCCAGAAACTGCATGTGATTCAACTCCACTTAGGACTGGGAAACAAACGCTAGCTTGCCTTACAAGAAACAAGCTCTGCTTTTGAGAAAAGGGCACACTTCTACTCTACTGTGTTTTCTATAGGGCCAGAACAGTGAGCTTGCTCAGAACAAAAGAACTCTGCTTCCTACACAAAGGGGCCATATCTAGTTCAACTCTGCTTAGGAAACTAACGAGAACAGTAGCTCCTCTTCATTCCAATACACTGTACTTGCTGGGAACAGACGCGAGTGCTATTTGCACTGTGTACAGCAATGGGAGCACAATAATGACTCTTCCTACTAGAAAACACCTCTGGCTCTTAGGACCAGAAACTGCATGTGATTCAACTCCACTTAGGACTGGAAAACAAATGCTAGCTTTCCTTACAAGAAACAAGCTCTGCTTTTGAGAATAGGGCACACTTCTACTCTACTGTGTTTCCTATGGGGTCCGAACAGTAAGCTTGCTCAGAACAAAAGAACTGTGCTTCCTACACACACGGGCCATATCTAGTTCAATTATGCTTAGGAAACTGACAAGAACAGTAGATCCCCTTCAGTCCAATACACTGTACTTGCTGGGAACAGACTCCAGTGCTATTTGCACTGTGTATGACAATGGGAGCGCAATAGTGACTCTTCTTCCAGAAAACAACTCTTGCTCGTAGGGCCAGAAACTGCATGTGATTCAACTCCACTTAGGACTGGGAAACAAACGCTAGCTTGCCTTACAAGAAACAAGCTCTGCTTTTGAGAATAGGGCACACTTCTATTCTACTGTGTTTTCTATAGGGCCAGAACAGTGAGCTTGCTCAGAACAAAAGAACTGTGCTTCCTACACACACGGGCCATATCTAGTTCAACTCTGCTTAGGAAACTAACGAGAACAGTAGCTCCTCTTCATTCCAATACACTGTACTTGCTGGGAACAGACGCGAGTGCTATTTGAACTGTGTACAGCAATGGGAGCACAATAGTGACTCTTCCTACCAGAAAACACCTCTTGCTCGTAGGACCAGAGACTGCATGTGATTCAACTCCATTTAGGTCTGGGAAGCAAACGCTAGCTTGCCTTACAAGAAACACACTCTGCTTTTGAGAAAAGATGACTCTTCTAATCCTCTGTGTTTCCTATAGGGCCAGAACAGTGAGCTTGCTCAGAACAAAAGAAATGTGCTTCAAACACACACGGGCCATATCTAGTTCAACTCTGCTTAGGAACCTAACAAGAACAGTAGATCCTCTTCAGTCCAATACACTGTACATGCTGGGAACAAATGCCAGTGCTATTAGCCCTGTGTATGACAATAGGAGCACAATAGTGACTCTTCTTACCAGAAAAAACTCTGCTTTTAGGACCAGAAACTGCATGTGATTCAAGTCCATTTAGGACTGGGAAACAAACGCTAGCTCGACTTACAAGAAACACACTCTGCTTTTGAGAAAAGAGCCCTCTTCTAATCTAAAGTGTTTCCTATGGGGTCTGAACAGTGAGCTTGCTCAGAACAAAAGAACTGTGCTTCCTACACACATGTGCCATATCTAGTTCAACTCTGCTTAGGAAACTGACAAGAACAGTAGCTCATCTTCAGTCTAATACACTGTACTTGCTGCGAACAAACGCGAGTGCTATTTGCACTGTGTATGGCAATGGGAGAGCAATAGTGACTCTTCTTACCAGAAAACAACTCTTGCTCGTATGACCAAAAACTGCATGTGATTCAACTCCATTGAGGATTGGGAAACAATCGCTAGCTCGCCTTACAAGAAACACGCTCTGCTTTTGAGAATAGGGCACACATCATCTCTACTGTGTTTCCTGAGGGGTCCAAACAGTGAGCTTGCTCAGAACAAAAGAATTGTGCTTCCTACACACACGGATCATATCTAGTTCAACTCTGCTTAGGAAACTGACAAGAACAGTAGCTCCTCTTCAGTCCCATACACTGTACTTGCTGGGAACAGACGCGAGTGCTATTTGCACTGTGTATGGCAATGGGAGCGCAACATTGACTTTCATTACCGGAAAACAACTCTTGCTCCTATGACCAAACCTGCGTGTGATTCAACTCCATTTAGGACTGGGAAACAAACGCTAGCTCGCCTTACAAAAAACACACTCTGCTTTTGAGGAAAGAGCACTCTTCTACTCTACTGTGTTTCCTATAGGGCCAGAACAGTGAGCTTGCTGAGTACAAAAGAACTGTGCTTCCTACACACATGGACCATATCTAGTTCAACTCTGCTTAGTAAACTGACAAGAACAGTAGCTCCTCTTCAGTCCAATACACTGTACTTGCTGGGAACAGACGCGAGGGCTATTTGCACTGTGTATGGCAAAGGAGCGCAATAGTGACTCTTCTTACCAGAAAACAACTCTTGCTCGTAGGACCAGAAACTGCATGTGATTCAACTCCATTTATGATTGGGAAACAAATGCTAGCTCGCCTTACAAGAAACACACTCTGCTTTTGAGAAAAGAGCACTCTTCTACTCTACTGTGTTACCTATGGGATCCAAACAGTGACCTTGCTCAGAACAAAAGAAATGTGCTTCCTACACACACGGGCCATATCTAGTTCAAATTTGCTTCGTTAACTGACAAGAACAGTAGCTCCTCTTCAGTCCAATACACTGTACTTGCTGGGAAAAGACGCGAGTGCTATTTGCACTGTGTTTGGCAATGGGAGTGCAATTGTGACTTTATTTACCAGAAAACAACTCTTGCTCATAGGAACGGAAACTGCATGTGATTCAACTCCATTTAGGACTGGGAAACAAACTCTAGCTGGCCTTACAAGAAACACACTCTGCTTTGGAGGAAAGAGCACTCTTCTAATCTACTGTGTTTCCTGTAGGGCCAGAACAGTGAGCTTGCTGAGTACAAAAGAACTGTGCTTCCTACACACATGGGCCATATCTAGTTCAACTCTGCTTAGGAACCTGACAAAAACAGTAGCTCCTCTTCAGTCAAATACACTGTACTTGCTGGGAACAGACGCGAGGGCTATTTGCACTGTGTATGACAATGGGAGCACAATAGTGACTCCTCTTACCAGAAAACAACTCTTGCTCTTAGGATCAGAAACTGCATTTATCAATCCACTTAGGACTGGGAAACAAATGCTAGCTCGCCTTACAAGAAACACGCTCTGCTTTTGAGAATAGGGCACACATCTTCTCTACTGTGTTTCCTATGGGGTCCAAACAGTGAGCTTGCTCAAAACAAAAGAATTGTGCTTCCTACACACACGGGTCATATCTAGTACAACTCTACTTAGGAAACTGACAAGAACAGTAGCTCCTCTTCAGTCCAATACACTGTACTTGCTGTGAACAGACGCTAGTGCTATTTGCACTGTGTATGGCAATGGGAGCGCAATATTGACTTTCCTTACCAGAAAACAACTCTTGCTCGTATGACCAAAAACTGCATGTGATTCAACTCCATTTAGGACTGGGAAACAAACGCTAGCTTGCCTTACAAGAAACACACTCTGCTTTTGAGAAAAGAGCACTCTTCTACTCTACTGTGTTTTCTATGTGGTCCGAACAGTGAGCTTGCTGAGAACAAAAGAACTGTGCTTCCTACACACACGGGCCATATCTAGTTCAACTGTGCTTAGGAAACTGACAAGAACAGTAGCTCCTCTTCAGACCAATACACTGTACTTACTGGGAACAGACGCGAGGGCTATTTGTACTGTGTATGGCAAAGGGAGTGCAACAGTGACTCTTCTTACCAGAAAACAACTCTTACTCGTAGGACCAGAAACTGCATGTGTATTTCATCTCCATTTAGGACTGAGAAACAAACGCTAGCTGGCCTTACAAGAAACACACTCTGCTTTTGAGAAAAATGCACTCTTCTACTCTACTGTGTTTCCTATGGGGTCCGAACAGTGAGCTTGCTCAGAACAAATGAGCTGTGCTTCCTACACACACGGGCCATATCTAGTTCAAGTCTGCTTAGGAAACTGACAAGAACAGTAGCTCCTCTTCAGTCCAATACACTGTACTTACTGGGAACAGACGCGAGTGCTATTTGCACTCTGTACGGCAATGGGAGCACAATAGTGACTTTCCTTACAAGAAAACAACTCTTGCTCGTAGGACCAGAAACTGCATTTGATTCAATCCACTTTGGACTGGGAAACAAACGCTAGCTCGCCTTACAAGAAACAGGCTCTGCTTTTGAGAATAGGGCACACATCTACTCTACTGTGTTTCCTATGGGGTCCAAACAGTGAGCTTGCTCAGGACAAAAGAACTGTGCTTCCTACACACACAGGTCATATCTAGATCAACTCTGCTTAGGACACTGACAAAAACAGTAGCTCCTCTTCACTCCAATACACTGGACTTGCTGGGAACAGACGCGAGGGGATTTGCACTGTGTATGACAATGGGAACACAATAGTGACTCTTCTTACCAGAAAACAACTCTTGCTCATAGGACCAGAACTGCATGTGATTCAACTCCATTTAGGACTGGGAAACAAAGGCTAGCTCGCCTTACAAGAAACACACTCTGCTTTTGAGAAAAGAGCACTCTTCTATTCTACTGTGTTTTTTATGGGGTCCGAACAGTGAGCTTCCTGAGAACAAAAGAACTGTGCTTCCTACACACACGGGCCATATCTAGTTCAACTCTGCTTAGGAACCTGACTAGAACAGTAGCTCCTCCTCAGTCCAATACACTGTACTTACTGGGAACAGACGCGAGTGCTATTTACACTGTGTATGTCAATGGGAGCGCAATAGTGACTTTCCTTACCATAAAACAACTCTTGCTCGTAGGAATGGAAACTTCATGTGATTCAACTACATTTAGCACTGGGAAACAAACTCTAGCTAGCCTTACAAGAAACACACTCTGCTTTTGAGGAAAGAGCACTCATCTACACTACTGTGTTTCCTATAGGGCGAGAACAGTGAGCTTGCTCAGAACAAAAGAACTGTGCGTCCTACACACACGGGCTATATCTAGTTCAACTCTGCGTAGGAAACTGACAAGAACAGTAGATCCTCTTCAGTCCAATACGCTATACATGCTGAGAAAAGACGCCAGTGCTATTTGCCCTGTGTATGGCAATGCGAGCACAATAGTGACTCTTCTTACCAGAAAAAAACTCTTGCTTGTAGGACCAGAAACTGCATGTGATTCAACTCCATTCAGATCTGGGATGCAAACGCTATCTCGCCTTACAAGAAACACACTCTGCTTTTGAGAAAAGAGCACTGAGTTTCCTATGGGGTCCGCACAGTGAGCTAGCTCAGAACAAAAGAGCTGTGCTTCCTATACACACGGGCCATATCTAGTTCAACTCTGCTTAGGAAACTGACAAGAACAGTAGCTCCTCTTCAGTCCAATACACTGTACTTGCTGGGAACAGATGCGAGTGCTATTTGCACTGTGTTTTTTGCAATGGGAGCACAATAGTGACTTTCCTTACCAGAAAACAACTCTTGCGCGTAGGACCAAAAACTGCATGTGATTCAACTCCAATTAGGACTGGGAAACAAACGCTAGCTCGCCTTACAAGAAACACACTCTGCTTTTGAGAAAAGAGCACTCTTCTACTCTACTGTGTTTCCTATGGGGTTCGAAATGTGAGCTTGCTCAGAACAAAAGAACTGTGCTTCCTACACACACGGGCCATAACTAGTTCAACTCTGCTTAGGAAACTGACAAGAACAGTAGATCATCTTCAGTCCAATACACTGTACTTGCTGGAAACAGACGCGAGTGCTATTTGCACTGTGTACGGCATTGGGTCGCAATAGTGATTCTTTTTACCAGAAAACATCTCTTGCTCGTAGGGCCAGAAACTGCATGTGATTCAACTCCACTTAGGACTGGGAAACAAACGCTAGCTTGCCTAACAAGAAACAAGCTCTGCCTTTGAGAAAAGGGCACACTTCTACTCTACTGTGTTTTCTATAGGGCCTGAACAGTGAGCTTGCTCAGAACAAAAGAACTGTGCTTCCTACACACAGGGGCCATATCTAGTTCAACTCTGCTTAGGAAACTAACGAGAACAGTAGCTCCTCTTCATTCCAATACACTGTACTTGCTGGGAACAGACGCGAGTGTTATTTGCACTGTGTACAGCAATGGGAGCACAATAGTGACTCTTCCTACCAGAAAACACCTCTGGATCTTAGGACCAGAAACTGCATGTGATTCAACTCCACGTAGGACTGGGAAACAAACGCTAGCTTGCCTTACAAGAAACAAGCTCTGCTTTTGAGAATAGGGCACACTTCTATTCTACTGTGTTTCCTATGGGGTCCGAACAGTGAGCTTGCTCAGAACAAAAGAACTGTGCTTCCTACACACACGGGCCATATCTAGTTCAATTATGCTTAGGCAACTGACAAGAACAGTAGCTCCTCTTCAGTTCAATACACTGTACTTGATTGGAACAGACGCAAGTGTTATTTGTACAATATATGGCAATGGGAGCACAATAGTGACTCTTCTTACCAAAATATAACTCTACTCGTAGGACCAGAAACTGCATGTGATTCAAATTCATTTAGGACTGGGAAACAAAAGCTAGCTCGCGTTACAAGAAACACACTCTGCTATTGAGAAAAGAGCACTGAGTTTCCTATGGGGTCCGCACAGTGAGCTACCTCAGAACAAAAGAGCTGTGCTTCCTATACACACGGGCCATATCTAGCTCAACTCTGCTTAGGAAACTGACAAGAACAGTAGCTCCTCTTCAGTCCAATACACTGTACTTGCTGGGAACAGACGTGAGTGCTATTTGTGCTGT
This sequence comes from Peromyscus eremicus, assembly GCF_949786415.1. Lineage (NCBI taxonomy): Eukaryota > Metazoa > Chordata > Mammalia > Rodentia > Cricetidae > Peromyscus > Peromyscus eremicus. Next base: position 3,839 of record NW_026735484.1, on the reverse strand, counting down.
GTATGGCAAAGGGAGCGCAATAGTGACTTTCCTTACCAGAAAACAACTCTTGCGCGTATGACCAAAAACTGCATGTGATTAAACTCCATTTAGGGGTGGGAAACAAACGCTAGCTCACCTTACAAGAAACACACTCTGCTTTTGAGAAAAGAGCACTCTTCTACTCTACTGTGTTTCCTATAGGGCCAGAACAGTGAGCTTGCTCAGAACAAAAGAACTGTGCTTCCTATACATATGGCCGTATCTAGTTCAATTCTGCTTAGGAAACTGACAAGAACAGTAGATCCTCTTCAGTCCAATACACTGTACATGCTGGGAACAAACGCCAGTGCTATTTGCCCTGTGTATGACAATGGGAGGGCAATAGTGACTCTTCTTACCAGAAAACAACTCTTGCTCGTAGGACCAAAAACTGCATGTCATTCAACTCCTTTTAGGACTGGGAAACAAACGCTAGCTCGCCTTACAAAAAACACACTCTGCTTTTGAGGAAAGAGCACTCTTCTACTCTACTGTGTTTCCTATAGGGCCAGAACAGTGAGCTTGCTCAGAACAAAAGAACTGTGCTTCCTACACACACGGTCAAATCTAGTTCAATTCTGCTTTGGAAACTGACAAGAATAGTAGATCCTCTTCAGTCCAATACACTGTACTTGCTGGGAAGAGACGCGAGTGCTATTTGCCCTGTGTATGACAATGGGAGCGCAATAGTGACTCTTCTTACCAGAAAACAACTCTTGCTCAAAGGACAAGAAACTGCATGTGATTCAACTCCATTTAGGACTGGGAAACAAACGCTAGCTCGCCTTACAAGAAACACACTCTGCTTTTGAGAAAAGAGCCCTCTTCTACTTTAAAGTGTTTCCTATGGTGTCCGAACAGTGAGCTTGGTCAGAACAAAAGAACTGTGCTTCCTACACACACAAGCCATATCTAGTTCAACTCTGCTTAGGAAACTGACAAGAACAGTAGCTCATCTTCAGTCCAATACACTGTACTTGCTGCGAACGAACGCGAGTGCTATTTGCACTGTGTATGGCAATGGGAGCACAATAGTGACACTACTTACCAGAAAACAACTCTTGCTCATAGGACCAAAAACTGCATGTGATTCAACTCCATTTAGGACTGAAAAACAAACGCTAGCTCGCCTTACAAGAAACACACACTGCTTTTGAGAAAAGGGCACTCTTCTACTCTACTGTGTTTCTTATGGGGTCAGAACAGTGAGCTTGCTCAGAACAAAAGAATTGTGCTTCCTACACACACTGGCCATATCTAGATCAATTCTGCTTAGGAAACTGACAAGGACAGTAGATCATCTTCAGTCCAATACACTGTACATGCTGGGAACAGACGCGAGTGCTATTTGCCCTGTGTATGTCATATGGAGCACAATAGTGACTCTTCTTACCAGAAAACACCTCTTGCTGGTGGACCAAAAGCTACCTGTGATTCAACTCCATTTAGGACTGGAAAACAAATGCTAGATTGCCTTACAAGAAACACACTCTGCTTTTGAGAAAAGAGCACTCTTCTAGTCTACTGCGTTTCCTGTAAGGCCAAAACAGTGAGCTTGCTCAAAACAAAAGAACTGTGCTTCCTACACACATGGTCAAACCTAGTTCAATTCTGCTTAGGTAACTGACAAGAATAGTAGATCCTCTTCAGTCCAATACACTGTACTTGCTGGGAAGAGACACGAGTGCTATTTGCCCTGTGTATGACAATGGGAGCGCAATAGTGACTCTTCTTACCAGAAAACAACTCTTGCTCATAGGACCAGAAACTGCACGTGATTCAACTCCATTTAGGACTGGGAAACAAACGCTAGCTCGCCTTACAAGAAACACACTCTGCTTTTGAGAAAAGAGCACTCTTCTACTCTACTGTGTTTTCTATGTGGTCCGAACAGTGAGCTTGCTGAGAACAAAAGAACTGTGCTTCCTACACACACGGGCCATATCTAGTTCAACTGTGCTTAGGAAACTGACAAGAACAGTAGCTCCTCTTCAGACCAATACACTGTGCTTGCTGGAAACCGACGCGAGTGCTATTTGTACTGTGTATGGCAATGGGAGCGCAATTGTGACTCTTCTTACCAGAAAACAACTCTTGCTCTTAGTACCAGAAACTGCATTTGTTTCAATCCACTTAGGACTTGGAAACAAACGCTAGCTCGCCTTACAAGAAACACGCTCTGCTTTTGAGAAAAGAGCAGTCTTCTACTCTACTGTGTTTCCTATAGGGCCAGAACAGTGACCTTGCTCAGAACAAAAGAACTGTGCTTCCTACACACACGGGCCATATCTAGTTCAATTCTGCTTCGTTAACTGACAAGAACAGTAGCTCCTCTTCAGTCCAATACACTGTGCATACTGGGAACAAACGCGAGTGCTATTTGCACTGTGTACGGCAATTGGAACACTATAGTGACCCTTCTTACCAGAAAACAACTCTTGCTCTTAGGACCAGAAACTGCATTTGATTCAATCCACTTAGGACTGGGAAACAAACGCTAGCTTGCCTTACTAGAAACACGCTCTGCTTTTGAGAGTAGGGCACACATCTACTCTATTGTGTTTCCTATGGGGTCCAAACAGTGTGCTTGCTCAGAACAAAAGAACTGTGCTTCCTACACACACGGGTCATATCTAGTTCAACTCTGCTTAGGAAACTGACAAAAACAGTAGCTCCTCTTCAGTCAATTACACTGTACTTGCTGGGAAAAGACGCGAGGGCTATTTGCACTGTGTATGACAATAGGAGCACAATAGTGACTCTTTTTACCAGAAAACAACTCTTGCTCGTAGGACCAGAATCTGCATGTGATTCAACTCCATTTAGGATTGGGAAACAAACGCTAGCTCGCCTTACAAGAAACACACTCTGCTTTTGAGAAAAGAGCACTCTTCTAGTCTACTGTGTTTTCTATGTGGTCCGAACAGTGAGCTTGCTGAGAACAAAAGAACTGTGCTTCCTACACCCACGGGCCATATCTAGTTCAACTCTGCTTAGGAAACTGACAAGAACAGTAGCTCCTCTTCAGACCAATACACTGTACTTGCTGGAAACAGACGCGAGTGCTATTTGTACTGTGTATGGCAATGGGAGCACAATAGTGACTCTTCTTACTAGAAAACAACTCTTGCTCTTTGGACAAGAAACTGCATTTGTTTCAATCCACTTAGGACTGGGAAACAAACGCTAGCTTGCCTTACAAGAAACACGCTCTGCTTTTGAGACTAGGGCACACATCTACTCTACTGTGTTTCCTTTGGGGTCCAAACAGTGAGCTTGCTCAGAACAAAAGAACTGTGCTTCCTACACACACAGGCCATATCTAGTTCAATTCTGCTTAGGAAACTGACAAGAACAGTAGATCCTCTTTAGTCCAATACACTGTAATTGCTGGGAACAGACGCCAGTGCTATTTGCACTGTGTATGACAATGGGAGCAAAATAATGACTTTTCTTACCAGAAAAAACTCTTGCTCGTAGGACCAGAAACTGCATGTGATTCAAGTCCATTTAGGACTGGGAAACAAACGCTAGCTCGCCTTACAAGAAACACACTCTGCTTTTGAGAAAAGAGCACTCTTCTACTCTACTGTGTTTCCTATGGGGTCCGAACAGTGAGCTTGCTCAGAACAAAACAACTGTGCTTCCTATACACACCGGCCATATCTAGTTCAACTCTGCTTAGGAAACTGACAAAAACAGGAGATCCCCTTCAGTCCAATACACTGTACTTGCTGGAAACAGACGCGAGTGCTATTTGCACTGTGTACGGCATTGGGAGCACAATAGTGACTCTTTTTACCAGAAAACATCTCTTG